>NC_044977.1:19508296-19808296 GCF_008728515.1 Papio anubis
AAAATATTTGCAAACTATGCATCCAACATAGGTCTCATATCCAGAATCTATTAATACAAGAAACTTAAATTAACAAGCAAAAAATTAACAACTGCACTAAAAATGGACAAAGGACATGAACAGACACTTCTTAAAAAAAAGGCATACCTGTGGTCAACCAGTATATGAAAAAATGCTCAGCATCACTAATGATTAAAGAAATGCAAATCAAAACCACAATAAGCTATCATCTCACACCAGTCTGAATAGCTATTACTAAAAGGACTAAAAATAACAGATGTTGGTGAGGTTGTGGAGAAAAGGGAATGCTTATACATTTTTTGTGGAAATGTAAATTCGTTCAGCCTCTGTGGAAAGCAGTTTGGAGATTTTTCAAATAACTTATTAATAAAACAAAACTACCATTGACTCAGCAACCCTCATTACTGGGTACATACCAAAGGAAAATAAATTATTCTACCATAAAAACACATGCATACATATGTTCATAGAAGCACTATTCATAATTAGGAAAGGCATAGAATCAACCTAGATGCTCATCAATGGTTGATAAAGAAAATGTGGTACATATACAGCATGAAATACTATGCAGCCATAAAAAAAGCAAAAGATCATGTCCTTCACAGCAGCATGGATGAAGCTGGAGGCCATTTTCCTAAGTGAATTAATACAGGAACAGAAAACCAAACACCACATCTTATCATTATAAGTGGGAGCTAAACACTGAGAACACATGGACACAAAGAAGGGAATGTTGGACACTGGGGCCTACTTGAGAATGGAGAGTGAGGATGGAAAAGTAACTATCCTAGTACTATGCTTATTACCTGAGGGACAAAATAATCTGTACACCAAATCTCAGCAACATGCAGTTTACCCAGGTAACAAACCTACACATGTACCCACTGAACCTAAAATAAAGTTGGAAAGCAGGGGGAAAATATAATACTATGATGTAAATTTAAAAATAAAAAATAAAAAGAAAGATATCCTTTAGAAAGTACTTTAATGATGATCTTTGGGTAGTCAGTTGAGTTTCAGTTTATGTTTGCCTGAAAATGTTGTCGTTTTGCCTTTGATTTATAGATAGCTTCACTCGGTTAAAACTTCATAATCAGCAATTATTGTCTCTTACCATACGGAATATACTATTTCTCTTCTTCTGGCTTTCATTGTTGCTGCAAGAGACCAGCTGTCAACCATTTCTCTGTAGGTGATCAGTTTATTCCTTCTGATTGCTTTAAAGATATTTTCTTTGTCTTTGGTATTTCGTAGCTTACTTATGTATTTTGGTAAGGATTTCTTTTTTAATGTCTGCTCTGGATTTATTGGAATTTATGTATCTGAGGATTTATGTCTTTCAATAATTTGGGGAAATCCTCAGCCATCATCTCTTTGGATATTACCTTTTCCCATTCTCTTTATTATTTTTTAATGAAACTCAAATTATACTTACATTAGATATCTCACCCTCTCCTGTGTGACTTTTAAGCTCTTTCATATTTTCCAAATATTTATCTCTCTTAGTGGAGGATGTGGAATTTATAGTTCACCCTCCCTGTTGTTCACTCTCACCGTTGAAGGGAGAGTGTTTTTGTCCCAGTGTCCCATGGTCTCTGTTTCTTGTCTCATAACTCTGTGAGGAAATTGAATCTGAAGGCTACTATGTTCAGTAAATGTCCTCTGGATAAAGTAAAATTTAGCAGTAGTTTAGCTGTCTGGACTTCTGTTTTATCGACCCAGATTTTAGCCAGATAGTTATCTACCTTATTGCCTGCTCATTAATCCTTTTAAGCACTATTAGATAGCATTTTTTAATGGTTTTCACTGGGAAAGTTTATTTGAGTATCTGTCCCACCATATTATCAGAAATAGAAGATGATATTATTTATATAAATTATCAGGCATGGGTTAGGCTTTTAATAAACTGTAGCTATTATTATTATTATTGTTTATTCTCCTAGCCTAACCAGCTTCTGTCTGTTATCTTCTTTCCCTCATGAAAATGTCATGCATGGAAAAAAATGGTAAGTTTTTTAATCAACAAGGGAATAATTGTTCATTTGTTTTTCTATTAGTAGAATGCCAAGAATAAGTTCTGAATTCTAATAATTCAAACCAGAAAAGTAAAAAGCATGGTCATACATGTGTTCCAAGGCTCTGTAATAATAATATGGAAAAGACAAACAGCTCCTTTTTTTTAGTTTTGAAGACAATAACTTTGATCACGCAAAACACAGTGAATAGTTGAAAAAAAAAAACAAAAACAAGAAAGCACTCACACACACATTAAATTATACGGCAAACTGTCGGAAAAAAAAGAAAAAGAAAGACCTATTTTTCCACATGAATCATAAATATCAGCTGATTAATATAAAATAAAATGTTTTCATGGCTACATGGCCAAATCTGATGAAACTGCAGTGTCTAATGAGTGTTGCTGCTTCTGTCTGCAGGAACAGGAAAGAAGTGAAACACTGTAATTTCAGAGTTTATAAACCAGACAGGGTTGCTGTTAGGATACTGACCATGAAAGCTGTCATAATCCTAAATCATAAAAGTGAGTATGAACACGCCTAAATGCCAATATCTCTTTACTATTATCTCTTGCCAGGTGTGTACTGACAGAACTAATTAAAGGAAAAGTGATACTCACCACATTCATCTCATTGGTAAAATATCAACCACATAACTAGCTTTTGAACTGTCAAGATTATGGCAACATTTAACACTTCTCAGGGGAAGATATCAAATAGAGTCCCAGATTGTTGCTCAATGCTGTTGCCTCCTTTCAGATGTGAAGACATGATTCTGAGGACAGCAGCAAGAACTTCAAGAACAGCACATCTGTAGAACAGAGTCAATCATGATAGAATATTTTATTTATTTGTTTAGTTAGCCCAGATATTTTCTATGGATCAAAGTTACTGGAACTCTAAATTCTCACAGCTCAGAAATGCAAAGTATTCATTAGCCATCCTACAGAAGGATATCACAATTTAAGAGTATGTGGGTATTTCCTGTTAGGTATCAGAATCATAAGGAAAGTAAATGTGGGGTCACATAAGATGCATCCCCATTCCTGAGTAAGAGATAAGCAGTAAAATAGGGGGAAATAAGCCAGTAAGGAGGCAGTATGGAGGTAGTGGAAAGTGTAGAGGACAAGTTGTTTGCAAATCTCAAACAAGCCCTGGGAGAGGAACTAATAACTGGGACTGGCAGGAATCGAAGGAGTGAGAGGGACAGAATTCAGATATCTGGCTGGTGAATAGAGGAACTTTACCCTGGAGTATCAACATGCAAAGGGAGGGCCAGCCCACCTTGCACAACCTGGAACCGTGACAAGGGACAAATACTGGTAACTAGATTGGACACTGATGGTAGTCACCAAGGAGAAAACGCTAACTAAGCCTAATCACACTAAATTTTTGAGAAGCGAGTATAATTGCTGAATTTGCTGATTCCTGAATCTGCTCCAGGCATTAAGACTTAAATGTGCTGATGGTTGGGGCACTTAAACCATAAGCCATAAAGAATCACAATTAATCTTAGTAATGAATCAAAATATGAATCATTGTGAAGACCAAGCAGATCTGTATTTTAAAGAGAAAGAAGTAAACCTAAGCATTTAAAGAAGTTTTTCCTTCTTCACATATAAGTTGAAGACCAGAGCAGAAAACATTCCCTAAAGCATAACTTCCAAACCACACCAAAGTCTTTGGCTCTTGACTCCCCAGTACCATGTGCTGTTGAATCAACAGTATTGTAAAACCATTCAGTTTAGTGGGACAAATAGAAGTTGAGCTCCTATTATGTGCCAGGAAGGTGTCAGGAGACAGAGAGATAAAAAAGACATTGTCCTTGCCACTGTACCCAGCATTCTCTTTTCTTCCAAGCATTCTTTATAAAAAGGCCATAAAGCCTTTGAAGAGAACTTTGTGTAATTATTTTTGGTATTTACTTAGTGTTTGTGTCCACATGGCTCTAGACATTGGACATGAGGCAGGGGCTCCATAAACTTTACTAAATGGAAAAATACCACTTATTTGACTTATGCGTTAGTTTTCTCTTGCTGCCATAACAAATAAACACGAAGTTAGTGACTTAAACAACACCCACTTATTATCTCACAGTTTTGTGCGTCCAAAGTCCAGGTACAGCCTGCCTTAACTGGGTCTTCTACTTGGGGAATCATAAGGAATTAATCAAGATGTTGGCTGCGATGGGCTATTATCTGGATGCTCTGGGGAAGATTCTGCTTCTGAGTAATATTCAGTTCTCTGTGGTTATAGAACTAAGGCCTCCATTTCCTTCACACATGACCCCTTCGTCAAGCCAATAATAGTACCTTAATTCCCTGACTTCCCCTTCTGTTACTAGCCCAATAAATACCTCAGCTTTTCAGTGCTTATGTTATTAGATTAGACCTGCCCAGATAATCCAGGATGATCTCTCTATTTTAAGGTCAGTTGATAAGTGACCCCAATTATACCTGCAAAGTTCCTTGTGCCATTTAACATAACATATTCATAGGAATAACACAAGGGAGCCAAATTTCTGCCTACCACAGCCCATTTAATTGCAAGTGATATGAAACTGCCCTAAGTGGTTTACACCAAAAGGGAGTCAAAAGAGAATGTATTAGGTAAATGGGAAGTAAAGGAGTGATGCACCTTTACTATGAATACAGTCATGCCTGAAGACGTTTTCAGATCTCAGTCTCTGACTCTCTTTTTAATCCTTCATCTCTGCTCCC
This sequence comes from Papio anubis, assembly GCF_008728515.1. Taxonomy (NCBI): domain Eukaryota; kingdom Metazoa; phylum Chordata; class Mammalia; order Primates; family Cercopithecidae; genus Papio; species Papio anubis. The sequence goes on from NC_044977.1 coordinate 19,513,053, forward strand.
CTCTATGTGGCCTTATTCTCTCCAAGGGCAGACTAATTTTCTTTAGTTCCAATTTTATTTATTTCCAGATTAGTGACCCACCAAAAAAAAAAAAAAAGAAAGAAAGAAAGAAAGAAAAAAGGCTTTTCTCTTGCGATGTCTAATCAGAGCCCCGCTGCCTGGACTTTGAATTTAAGTAGTGTTCCAGTGATGGGTAAATGGTTGTTACTCATTCATTCCAATACCATGATAACTCATTCTTGATACTGAGAACTCTGGTCCATGGTCACAACCCCACTAGGGCCATATGGAGTGGAAAAGAAGGTTGTGTTGGGGAAGGCAGGAAAAAAAATAAACATGATAGTCTACTTCACTAGTAGTTATTTTTGAGAGTCTCAAATTTCTGACTAGTTTGTGTAATCTGAGAGCCAGGGCCACATGCTAGTCACCTTTGTATATTCCATAGCATATGGCATAAGGCTTTGCACAAAGCAGAAGCTCAATAAATATAAATGGATCAATTGCACAGAGGTAAATTTCCCAAAGTGTTTACTATCTATCAAAAGGCAACAAGGAAACAGACAAACTGAAAAAAATAGCGTTTTTACTACATATTTCATGTTAATTACAACTACCTTTACATAGTAAATTCCAGTTTACATAGCATGTCTACATATAAAGACAGCTATAATACAAGTTGGATTTTAACAATAGCCCCATTTTACAGATGAGCCTGAGTGAGGTAGAGACTTGCTCAAAATAGTCAAAGTAGTAAGTATTGAACAAGAACATCTGATTCTTATTTTCTATTTTTTCTGCGACTAAATATTAGCCAGGGAGTCGCACCCCACCCTCAACTTGGCCTCGTGTTCCTTGTGCTGGGTGTTCTTGGCACCTGAGATGAAGGAGAGTGACTGGACTGTGGTGATGAGAAAGTGTGCTCTGTGAACTGCCAGTCATTTCAAAAGAGAGGTTAATGGCAACATGAAGTAAGACCACAAGGGGTGCCTAACTTAGACCTGCAAAAGACAGCCAGCTAGGGGTATATGAAGAAATAAGAAAGACCCTACCCTATTCAGAGCTCTCAGAGGCTTTATTATTATTTTCCTCTAATTCCTGGCATCTATTGTTTCAGCTACTGAGCACTTTCATTTCTCTCCCAAAAAGAAAGCAAAGCCAATCCAATTTATCTTCAGTAATGTAGCTTTGCTCGTATCCTTTAAACATAATTAATTAGGGTGGTGTGTGACCACTTCCGGACCAAGAGCCAAAACTTTTCCTGTAGCCATTAAGAAAACATCTCCCACCCAAAGAGAAAGCCCTCCTTGCTCGTTCTCAACGCCAAAAAGCAGAGAGTGAGAACAGGTCATCTGTCTCAAATCTATAGGTATCATCTGGGCCCCATGTCTGGTGTCTGAGGTCCAAGAAAACACAGAATCCCATTTGAGTAGCTCTCAAAAAAATCTTTTGCAAATCTGTTTGAAATTGTCTGCTGGCTAGAGCTTTCATGTTCACACTGATGGTGTCTGATTTTCCATTTTTTCCTTTAATAATGTGTTTCTACCTGGGACTATTGATTTCAAACTATTTTACTTCAGGAATGTTAGACTTCATACTGGCCAGAAAAACAGGAGAACCCTCCCTTGGATCATCTTCCCTGCCTGTCCATCCCCCACTAACAGGAGTCCCTGTGGTCTTTCCTGTCAATGTCCTCAACTTCAGAAGATTCTTCCAAGCAGAATCCAACACAAACAGAAGATGAAAATCATCTGCCCTGTTACATTTGTCCTTTACTCAAGAATTTCAAAGCACCTCTCCAAGAACCAAAAAATAAAATATCTCTCCATAAACAATGTTTTGGTGGCCAGTATTGTTACAGTCAAAAAGATCTCAGTCCCATATTCACCAATAGTCTGATTCAAGAGTCAGAGAGGTTAAGGGACACACCCCAAATCATGCAGGGGTTCAGCAGTCAGAGGTGGAGCTTCTTGTCCACACTCTCTCCCTAGGTCTTAGCATGGTTGTTTTCAAATACCATTTTCTTTGAAAGAACTTGTGAGTTTTTCTTAAATTAAACCAATTATCTTGGTGCTAGATCCCAAATACTTTATCACCCTTTTTGTCTTTCATGTTCCCTAGTTAAAAGGTCATTATTTTTTAACATCTAATGCTTATTAATTTCATGGCCACAAAGTGTGGAGTTGAAGAAAAGAGGTCCTAATAGGAAAGGAAGGCATACCCAAAAGTACAATAATTCAGAGAAAGGGTGTATTTCTGAGGGATGTGTGAGTTTGGGGGAACCACAAAGGCTAGTTCAGTAACCTAGAAAGAGTGACAGCTGTTTTAACCACCAGTTGAAAGAGAGAGAGGAGGAAGCAATTAGTAGAATCCAGAATGAGTGAGAGTTGGTTGGAGTCCACTATCTTGAGAAGAATCGTGACATTTGGTAAAGTGACACAGCCAGTGTCACAAGGAAGGGACCAAGGGATACTACATCCTTGACCTCACTGTCTTTCCCTGCCACAGGCTCCTGCAAGATCTTTCCATTGTCCAAATCCTGAAGAAAACCTCAGGACATGGAGAGCCCAGTTGATGTAGTCCACACAGGAAAGCCTTTCAGAACCAATAATTTTTGTGAGTTCTTGCAACGATAATAGAAACGATAGTTAGAAACGATAATAACAAAAACCATGTATAGTATTTATCATATGTACTAGTCACTAGCACTTTATTTCTTTGATATCGCTACCACCACCCTCTCTGGTGGATATTTTCTCTCTGTCTTACAGATGTGGAAACTGAGGTTCAAAGACTTCCAATAATTTGCCTAATGTCATCACATGGCTAGTAAGTGCCATGTCCCGGATTAAAACTCCATTCTGTCTACCATCAAAGCTAGTGTGTTCCTAGTACGCCCCACTGCAAACAAAGTGCCCATGATCATGCTTAGTACATAACAAGGTTCAGAAAATACTAGCTAGGCAGGTAATACTATTAATAAGAAAAGACTTGTCTCTTACTATCACTGCGTGCTATTTGCTGTGCTAAGCCCTTTATATACATTATCTCAGTTAATCTTCACAGCCACGAGTAGATGTTTCCAAAAGAAAGCTCCCCTTGTTGCTAGAGAAATGCACAAAATTTGACCAAAGACTACATGTTAGCCATGAGAATATGCCTCTTGGATCTCCCTCTACAGGGCGGGTTATTGACAACAACTGGAGAGGTGGTATTCTCAAATCTCATCAATGCCTTTGCTCCTAGGTCCCACTTTCCACCAGCTACTCCCAGGCCAGTGATTAAGTGCAACAGGGAACTAAATCAGGCCTTTTCCTGGGAAATGCAAGATTCCTTTGATAGGCAACTTTGGCCCAAGGACTCTTCGGCGGGGAGGTCAACCTTTTCTTAGAACTGTACTTCAGTCAAACAAGTTTCCACCTAAATTTTCCTCCTTCCTTCTCTCCTTCATTTGCTGTCAGACCTGTGTTTACAAACTGATGTCTCTCCCAGTTCCTTCCTTGTTTTTGCTCTCAGGCATTTTCCCCAGAAATTTCCCCTAAAATATTCTTGCAAATTTAATTTTGTCTTGGTGCCTGTGTCTGCTTCTTGGCAGACCCCACTAACAGAGATCCTAGCAGTCTCACTGAATTGTAATCTTAAATGTAGTACTATCGACAATTACTGAGTATCTATTATTTATTAAGTTGCTATAAAAAAAGAAACCAATTAAGAACTGAAATTCAAGTCACTTACAATCTAGCAACAAGTTGTGTATGTACAAAGATACACTGTTAGCTGGTTACCTGGTGTTCTAGAAGGAGAGACCACACTGGGAGGTCAGACTGTATCCTTTCACATTTTATGCTATTATCAGTGGGAATTCCATGTATGTTCCCTGGCAATGCATTTCTTTGAAAATTTGGTTCTGAATTCAATATCAAACTGTGTGGTTTTTTTTTTTTTTTAAATCCTAAGTAGAAATGGCTTGGCAGGAAGAAAAAAAAATGAACCAGCTGTCTTTGTCCAACTGTTTAAAATACGTTTTTCCAAGCATCCCATTCTTTCCACTGTTTCTTTTTTTTTTTTTTTCCAACAGAGACCCCCCCCCCTCCTTTTCACAAAATATGTTTGCACTCAGAAAGTCTTCCTTTCCTCTGAAGCAGATGAAGTTAGCAACCAAGCCACTGGTCTAAAGCATTCTTTTAATTTATATAATAGACTACTATGGTACGCCCCCCTACCCCATTCCACTTCCCAAAAAGAAGGGTCTCCTAAAATTTTCTTATGTAGATATTTGACCAGCTTTATTTTCTTTCTTCATAATAAATTTTGAGGTATATGTGAAATATATAAAAAGACAGAGACACATAGAAATAATTCTAGTTATTTTTGTTGTCAAGTTTGAAACATATCTTGTACAAGTTAAAGAATGAAGAAATGAAAGACAATTCCAATTTTCTACCATTTTCTCACTTAAGGCAGTTATGGATTTTTGTTAAGCCATGAAGCCCTTAAAAAAAAACAACAACAATGATTTTTTTAACAAGCATGGGATGTATAGCAAATAATCACTCAGGAGATAGGATAGTAAGTATAGAAATAGATCATGAAATCCAGTTATGCTAAGTTAGTTTACTGAGTGATTCAAGTGATTTATCACCTTTGGTGTGTTGGTGTGTTATTGAAAAAAATCATAATAATAACCTTATCAAACTATCACCTGAAGGAAACAGGGAGCCTCCAAAGCTTTCAGATGTTTTCCCAACTAGCAGGAGGCCCCTGCTTGCTGAAAACAGTCTATGCTTTTTGTTTTCTGGGTGTTTTTTTTGTTTTTTTGTCTGTTTGTTTGTTTGTTTGTTTAGAGATAGGATTTTGCCATGTTGCACAGGCAGATCTCAAACTCCTGGACTCCTGGGCTCAAGTTATCCACCCATCTCAGCCTCCCAAAGTCTTGGGATTACAGGCATGAGCCACCATGTCTGGTCTTAGTCCATACAATTTAAGCAAGAGGTTAATGGAGAAAGTCTCTGCTTTTCTAAGGGTCTCTAAATGTTGTGGCCAGATGTCTTCAGTTATTATACTTATATCATCTCACTGATTCTGAGAATCCCAGCATGTATTCTGACAAGAACTCAGTAAAACATCAATTCCAAGTCATCTCCTCCCCAAGCTTGACTTAACGGCATCCTCCATCAACTGCCTGGCAGAAATCCCCACCAGAAATCATTCAGGACACTAAAGCAGCTGAGGGGCAGAATCCTCTCTACCTTACATTCAGACACTCACAAATAATTGCTCTTATTTGAAAATAACTCTTAACAAAAAGTAGAAGAAAAATAAGAAGGTATCCAAGACTCAATAAAATGAGTGAAATAGCTATTTCTAGTCAATTTTATATAAACTTTATTAGGGTTCCAGAAGAGTCTCTCCTTTTTACAGAGTCATGTGTCCCTTCTCTGTAACTTTAAAATTTTCACTGTCTTGGTATAAAAATTAACTAAATTTATTTTAAATGTGCTGTTCTTATCTTCCTTTAATGTAGCTCCTTGGATATTGATGCAAAAATTCTTAACAAAGTACTAGCAAACCACATTCAACAATTCATTAGAAAGAACATTTATCATGACTAAGTAGGATTTATCCCTGGACTGCAAGGATGACTCAACATATGCAAACCCATCATTGTGATACATCACATCGACAAAATAAAGGATAAAAAAACCATATGATCGTTTCAATTGATGCTGAAAAAGCATTTGACATTATAAAATTCAACATCTCTTCAGGATAAACACCCTCAGAAAATTGGAGATAGAAGGAACGTATCTCAACATAATAAATGTCATATATGATAGATCCACAGCTAGTAGCATACTGAGTAGGGAAAAACTGAAAGCCTTTCCTCTAAGATTTGGAACTTGACAAGGGTGCACACTTTCACCACTGTTATTCAACATAGTACTGGAAGTCCCAGCTAGAGCAATCAGACAAGTGAGAGATATAAAGGGCATCCAATTTGGAAAGGAAAAAGTCAAATTACCCTTGTTTGCCAATGATATGGTCTTATATTTGGAAAAACCTAAAGACTTCACAAGAAAACTTTTAGAACTGATAAACATTCTCAATAGAATTGCAAGATACAAAATCAGAATACAAAAATCAGTAGCATTTCTATATGCCAACAGTGAACAATGTGAAAAGGCAACACTTGTACGCTGTTGGTTAGAATGTAACTTAGTACAACCACTACAGAGAACAGTTTGGAGTTTCCTTAAAAAAACTAAAAACTGAGCTACCATATGATTCAGCAATTCCGCTGTTGGGTATATGCCCAAAAGATAGGAAATCAGTATATTGAAGAGATATCTGCACCCCCTATGTTTGTTGCAGCACTGTTTACAATAGCTAAGATTTGGAACCAACCTAAGTGTCCATCAACCAGATTAACAGATAAAGAAAATGTGCCACATATGCACAATGGAGTACTATTCAGCCATAAGAAAAGAATGAAATCCAGTCATTTGCAACAACATGGATGGAACTGGAGATTATTAGGTTAAGTGAAATAAGCCAGGCACAGAAAGACAAATATTGCATGTTCTCACTCATTTGCAGGACCTAAAAATCAAAACAATTGAACTAATGAATAAAGAGTAGAAGGATGGTTACCAGAGTCTAGGAAGGGTAGTGGGGGGCTCAGGGAAAGGTTGGGAAGGTTCCTGGGTACCAAAAAAATAGAAAGAGTAAATAAATCCTACTATTTGATTGGATGATAGGGTGACTGTAGTCAATAATCACTCAATAGTACATTTTAAAATAACTTAAAAAGTATAATTGTACTGTTTGTAACTGAAAGGATAAATGCTTGAAGTTATGGATACCCCATTCTCCATGATGTGCTTATTTCACATTGCTTGCCTATATCAAAATGTCTCACATACCCCATAAATATATTCACCTACTATGTACCCACAAAAATTAGAAAATTTATTTAATAGTTTAATGTAGCTCCTTGAGGGTAAGAATCAGCGCATTTCCTCACTGTACCTAAGCCACCCCTCCCAGCAACATACACAATAGGTTGCACTTAGTAGAAGACCAATAAATAGGTAATAAGAATTAGATGCTCCAGAAAAATAATCAATTACTTTCACCTTCTAGAAAACTGATTGATGACCAAAGTATTAAAACAGGAGTTCAAATATGCAAAACAATCTTTACTATAAAAATATATAGCCATGTAAAATGAACAATCTTTGTCTTTAGATTTCTGGGACAAAAAGTCTATGTGACCACAGAATTATTAACTGATTACTTTTGCTCTAAGCCATTTTGAGTCATTTTTTATTTCTTCCTCTTTGTGGCTTACTTTCTTTCATTAAGCCTTCCTGGGAAATTTCCCTTTCAGATTGGGTCAAAAAGCTGTGGATTTCCTGGCTTCTGTGAGACAAACAACTGGAGGAAAATGCTAATTTACCGGGAAGGGTGGCAATGAGAGTTCTTTAAGGAATAGTTGAGCTTCAAGAGACATTCCCCAAGATTATGTGGAATGGCCTTTCAAGGTGGTTAAATCGGAACTGTCATTGGAAGAACTCGAGATTATAGTCGTAAGGTTAAATCATTCCAAATCTGAGGCAGAACTGATCAAGATTTAAGGAACCATCTGGGAAGCAATTCTCATTCCACAAACAGCATTTGCCTGTTTCGTTTCATGCCAGAATATTTGGAGAGGAGTGACAGGTGAGTCAGGACAGGAAGAGGGAAGGTGTTTAAGGAAATCTTTCTACGCTGACTGCTTTTCTCTTCCTTAGATGTTATCTTGATTAAGCAATAAACCATAATCCTTATTAAAGGTAAATACAACAGGGGCTACTTTTGCCTGGGAATTGCACTCTATAACTTAAAGCTACCATGTGCTTTTCCTGGCACATCTGATGTTATTAATGACCTGGAATATTGAAAGAATTTTCAAACCCTCAGACAAAAACACAAGTAGTTACATCAATAATTAACACTAAAGAGAATTTTCGGCATCTGGATATTTCAGTAATTAAGATGGCCCAGAGCATTTCAGTCTGTGATTAAGCACAGACTATCAAAGAAGCACTTTCCACAATGTATAAATTTATTTCCTGTCTCATCTTACTTGCAGCCTATAGAGGCTGAGCACTGGACTTTAGTCCCAAGAGCGATAATTGAACCCCAGCTATCACTTACTACTTTGTAACTTTGGGCAAGTTTCTTAGTCCCTCCAAACTGGAGCTCACCCATCTATAAAACTGGAGTATTTTTATCTACCTTACTTAGACAAAAGGGTTTTTGTGAGGCTCAAAAGGGGAAATAGATGTGAAAGCATTTTACAAATCCAAGGCACTGTGCAAGAGTTACTGAATAGGATCGCTGTTGTGGGGTGTCCTTTGATGACCCTTGCCTAAGTTCTACTAACAGTTGTGTGGTCCTCTCCTGACCATCATCCAGCACTCAGGCAGACCTTCCATTGCCCAAATCCAGCATCAGATGGAGCATGAATGAATTGAAACCAAGTCAAATCTGTGTTCACTTTGTTCCTGACAGCTCTTCTGTTGATAAGTACTCCAGAGCTGTTTTCAAAAATAAAAATTGAGAGATAAATCCTAATTGCATTGTCAGTTTCCTGTATTCTATTACATTACTTTTGGAGAGGTTGTATTAAATGATATAACAAAGGTATATGTATTTCACAAGAATGTACATAAATATTAATATTCTTTGCTTAAGTTCTAGAAACTATTATGAAAAGTATTCATTTGCTCCTTGGGCCTTAGTAAAGATGTTTTATCCTTTCTACTAAATCACTTCAGATTGGGTTCCATGCCAGTGGTGTACATTATATATCCTGCAGGTCAATAGCTGGACAGCAATGGCGTTCATCCAGATTCTCATTTTTACATAAATGGCTTTAAAACACATTCTCTATATTACACCCTCATCTTATCCTAGCCCAACAAAATACACATGATTCCATATAATGTGAATACTATTATGATGAGAAAAAGTTACTAGTCAAAATGGTGTTACGACTTACTATAAAATCCATATGCTCAGTCTGAAAATAATCCAAATAAGCACTAGAAATTGACAGTTTAATGTGGTACTGAAAAGGTCAGATCAAGAAGCAGGAAGGCTCATGAAACCAAAGCATATGCAAAAGAAATAGCCAAAAGAGTATCATGACTCCTGAAAAGATTTTTATGTAGAGGCCCAAATTTCTGGCCCTAAACTTGATATACTTCTGCTCATATCAGAGAAAAAAAATCTCCTTATTAGAAACATTGGAAAAGTAGAATAATGTAGATATTATGTGTTTACTCTGATTTAAATCAATGGAAATTTATACTTTTCTTAGAATAAATAAATGTGAACACTTAGAGTTTAAATCTGCCCACATACCAAGATGTTACATATCCACCTGCCATTTAATTCAGCTGGTCTGATGAGAATTCTTCATGTGCATTATACTTGAATATGCTTGAATATGTTTTCTACACAGTTTGCTGTTGGCTTTTTAAGAATAATGTTTTCAAGCATGGTTATAGATTTATATATTCAAATAGTGCTTTGGGGGCAAATCTCTTAAATAATTTTTGCTTAATTAAGTGTAGCTTCAAATGTGCATCTTCTAAAAAGGGTCTTGAAGAATTTGCCAAGGTCTTATAATTACTTATATTTGTGGCCCAATAAAACATCATTTCTATATTATACCCTATATGATCCCATTTCTATATTCCAGGTGGAGAAATTGAGGCAGAAATGGGGAAACCTTGATTTAGAATATTCAGTGATTGAGTCCAGCAGCAGAAATCATGTTTCAAAATTCCTTTTCCTATAATAGTTTTCTGGAGCTGCCTTAGAAGACCTTGCTGTTGGTGTGACCAGAATTATGACAAACAACTTACTGCTTTTTAAGACAAGAAATTGACTGCTGGAACTCCCTCTAATAGGTATGAGTGAAATCAAAATCTAGTAGAACCAAAGAACCTTGGCTCATGCTACATGACAATTCTAACAGTAAAATTCTGAAATGCAAACATTCAGCCATTCAACAGCAAAAAAAAAAAGGCTTCAAAATGTGTCTCAAGCCAAAACAAATCAAAATAATAATAGAATCATGAGATGCTTTCAACTTGGCCTGCATAAAGCAAATAACAAAGTTGTAGTATAAAATAATTGAGAAGAAACCCTCTTTTTGAAATTGGGCAAAGAATCCCAGGTATCATGTCCCTCCCTCTTCTAGCTTTCCCGCCAGGGCTCTAACTACCTGACCCGGTCTGAGGCGGAGGCTGCTGCCTAGTGAACAGAGCGCAGTGGGAAGATGTCGCCACCGCCCTTTAAATGAGAATGAGTCAACAAAGTACTTAATCAGACGTTTTCCTTATTGAGAAAACACAAAACTAAAACAAAAAGGACCACAGAAATCATAGGCAGAAAATAGGATATCCCAGAATTCCTCTATCCCAGAATGAGAAGTTGGAACAAAAATAAGAAAATATTAAATTTTGAGGATTCTTTGGTTTGTGGCAACTGCTACAGATTCCTATGTTTTGATTCAGAAGTTACTTATTTCTTACAGCAACATTGGTAGCAATGTGCACTCAGCAAACGGCAATTCTTTTTAATTCCAAACTTGAGAAACTGTTTCTGCTTCAAAAATTATCATATGAGGTGAGAAGTAGAAAAAGATATAAATAACAGTGCCACAGAGATTGGTTGTAAGTCAGTGAAAATAATAGCAATAGAAATAAAAATCCTAACTTTCTAGTTCAGAGACTCTTCTTCCTTTTCAGCAATGTTTGTTACCACATAAGTACAATTTTATGTTTGCCTTGTTAGTATTTTGTGACAAGTTCTTCCTCAGTTGAAGGGTAATTTTGAAAATGTTTTGAATAGAAAAGTTTCTTGAATCACTCAATAATTATTGGCAAGTTAAATTATGCAAAAATAAGTTTTATACAACCCAAAGACAAATCTAACTTGAGAACCACTCAAAGAAATTGACTGTTTATGTATATACCTGCATTATATCTGTTTCAAGTGTATGATTTTTTAAAAAAAGAAAGCTGTCAATAGAGATGACAGGGTCATAAACCTGATAAGCCAAAGTGGAGAACCACATGTTACAATCCCTTCAGTAGAAAATGAGACTGGGTCGCTCAGCCTTCAACCTGACGGTTCCAAAGAGAAAAGAAATCTATTAGCAAGTTGCTGATGTCTTATAAAAAGCTTATTGCAGAATCTTGCTCCTCTATTTAAAGGCATATTCCTGTCCTTTCTCATTAACTCTAAAAGAAAAAAAAAGAAATCAGATTTGACATCCTGTAACTTGCTCCTTAAATATCAGAAGTCATATGTACACAGAAAGTTCTTTATAATTAAAAATTTTATACCTTCTTTTCTACATTCCTATACCTTGAAAATGTTTTTCAAAGTTGTGTATGATGTGTGTATTTTTAAGAACTATCATGAGCACAAAGGAAATACAAGTAGATGCTTCTTTGTGGTGTTTGAAGAGAACAAAGATTAATATTCCTGGCTGTGTGTAATGAATGTTCACTGTTGGAATCATGGTGATATTTCAAGGGGAAAAAAGTCATCAAATTTCTGAGTGGTTGGGCCAGCCACAATGGTTAATGCCTATAATCTCAGCACTTTGGAAGGCCAAGGTGGGTGGATCACCTGAGGTCAGGAGTTCGAGACCAGCCTGAGCAACATCTCTACTAAAATACAAAAATTAGCAGGGCATGGTGGTGCATGCCTGTAATCCCAGCTACTCGGGAGGCTGAGGCAGGAGAATCTCTTGAACCCAGGAGGCAGAGGTTGCAGTAAGCCCAGATCACACCACTGTACTCCAGCCTGGGTGACAGAAAAAAACTCTGTCTCAAAAAAAAAAAAAAAAAAAAATCTGAGTAGTTACAGACTATGTATTATAAATAATACCCATTGGCTGTGCCTTCTTCTTGCAGAGGTAGTGCACAGAATTCATAAGCATAAGCTGGCACGCTAGATCATGCCAGCCATGGATTCTTCACCCAAATAAGAGACTCCATTTGATAACTGCTCCTTTATACCAAATAAATCTGCTCATAAAAGCCCATATTTCAGGAAAGTTAAAAGGTAAACATAAAATAGCATGATTCCCACAAATCTTTGAAAATAAAATGGAAGCTTGTCTGTCAAGGAACTGCAGAAGCCTAAAACTCAGGACCATCTTATTCAACATCCACATTTTAAAGATGGGAAATTTCAGGCCTAGAAAGGTAAAGTCACTTGCTCAATTCACAGATGATGAAGTAAAGTTCATAACTTGAACCTTAAAGGCCAGTTTCCTGGAGTTTTCTAGTGGTTCTTCTGACCAACAGACTAATTCAATGAATTGACATAAGTGAAATGGTTTATTGTGGTATTTAATGAAATCAAAATATGGTCCAAACATTTACTCTAGGCATATTGGTTGGTACTCAACTATCACATGAAGTTGGTACTCACATGTTTATAAATACACCTAAACTCCAACCCCTCTAGACTATTACTGTTTAAAATATATATTTAGTTCCCCTATACTGTATAACCTTGCTTTTAAGATTGGACATAAAAGTTCCTTGTATAATTTGAAGCATATATTGAATGCCATCTCTACCATGATTTTCTGCAGCTTTTAACCAGAAAGGGAGACTTCCAAACCTAGAATATCTAATTTATACGTCTTATTTAGCATTGATTTATTGTATACTTCCTTGCATTGATCTTATATATATATACACACACACACATATATATACACACGTTTGGGATGCAATCTGTCAGCATCTTTAAAAAAATCCATTAGCATATATAGATACATATATATTTTACCTGATTCGTCATGTCTAAAATGCATAGAGTTTAAGTCAGAACAGTGTTTCTCCCTCAGCTATATTATTAATGTAACATTTGTCTTTTGGAAAACCCCATCAACCTTTTGGGTTCACAGTTCAATGTGTATTATAGTGAATTATTTATGAATCTGGGTCCTGCAACAAATTGGAAAGCACCAATTTTCTAGGTTTATGTTTGTTTACCTGTTTGTTCTTAAAAACTCCGATTGCATGCGGCGTGTCATCTCACCTGGGAAGCGAAAGTGGTCGGGGGATTTCCCTTTCCTAGCCAAGAGAAGCTGTGACAGACTGTACCTGGGAAAACGGGACACTCCACCCAAGCACTGCACTTTTCCCAAGGTCTTAGCAACAGGCAGGCAAGGAGATTCTCTCCCATGCCTGGCTTGAGGGTCCCACGCCCATGGAGCCTTGCTCATTGCTAGCCCAGCAGTCTGAGATCAAACCGTGAGGTGGCAGCCTGGCTTGGGGAAGGGCGTCCTCCATTGCTGAGACTCGACTAGGTAAACAAAGCAGCCAGGAAGCTCGAACTGGGCGGAGCCCACCACAGCTCAGCAAGGTCTACTGCCTCTAGATTCCACCTCTGTGGGCAGGGCTTAGCTGAACAAAAGGCAGCAGACAACTTCTGCAGACTTAAACGTCCCTGTCTGACAGCTCTGAAGAGAGCAGTGGTTCTCCCAACACGGCATTCGAGAAGAGACAGAATGCCTCCTCAAGCGGGTCCCTGACCCCTGTGTAGCCAAACTGGGAGACACCCCCCAGTAGGGGCTGACAGACATGCATGTGGGTGCCCCTCTGGGACAAAGCTTCTGGAAGAAGGATCAGGCAGCAATATTTGCTGTTCTGCAGCCTCCACTGGTGATACCTAGGCAAACAGGGTCTGGAGTGGACCTCCAGCAAACTCCAACAGACCTGCAGCTGAGGGACCTGACAGAAGGAAAACTAACAAATAGAAACAAATAGCATCAACATCAACAAAAAGGACATCTACACCAAAACCCCATCTGTAGGTCACTAACAACAAAGATAAAAGTTAGATAAAACCACAAAGATGGGGAGAAACCAGAGCAGAAAAGCTGAAAATTCTAAAAATCAGAGTGCCTCTTCTCCAAAGGATTGCAGCTCCTTGCCAGCAATAAAACAAAGCTAGATGGAGAATGACTTTGACGAGTTGAGAGAAGTAGACTTCAGCAGGTCGGTAATAACAAACTTATCCAAGCTAAAAGAGCATGTTCAAACCCATTGTAAGGAAGCTAAAAACCTTTTTAAAAAGGTTAGATGAGTGGATAATTAGAATAAACAGTGTAGGGTAGACCTTAAATGACCTGACGGAGCTGAAAACCATGGCACAAGAACTTCCTGAAGCATGCACAAGCTTCAGTAGCAGATTCAATTAAGTGGAAGAAAGGGTATCAGTGATGGAGGATCAAATTAATGAAACAAAGTGAGGAAACAAGGTTAGAGAAAAAAAGAGTACAAAGAAATGAACAAAGACTCCAAGAAATATGGGACTATGTGAAAAGACCAAATTGACGTTTGATTGGTGTACCTGAAAGTGATGGGGAGAATGGAACCAAGTTGGAAAACACTCTACACGATATTATCCAGGAGAACTTCCCCAACCTAACAAGGCACACCAACATTCAAATTCAGGAAATACAAATAACATCACAAAGATACTCCTTGAGAAGAGCAACCACAAGACACATAATTGTCAGATTCACCAAAGTTGAAATGAAGGAAAAAATGTTAGGGCAGCCAGTGAAAAAGGTCAACTTACCCACAAAGGGAAGCCCATCAGACTAACATAGATCTCTTGGCAAAAATCCTACAAGCCAGAAGAGAGCAGGGGCCACTATTTGACATTCTTAAGGAAAAGAATTTTCTTTTTTTTTTTTTTATTATTATTATACTTTAAGCTCCTAGGGTACATGTGCATAACGCAGGTCATTACATATGTATACTGTGCCACGCTGGTGTGCTGCAATCCATCAACTCCTCGGCCAGCACCCACATGAACTCGCCATTTACATCAGGCATAACTCCCAATGTGCAATCCCTCCCTCCTCCCCCCATGATAGGGCCCCCCGTGTGTGATGTTCTTCCTGAGTCCAAGTGATTCATTGTTCAGTTCCCACCTGAAGGAGCCAGGAGAGAACATGTGTTTGGCTTTTCTCTGTTCTTGTGATAGTTTGCTAAGAATGATGCTCTAGCTGCATCCATGTCCCTACAAAGTACACACAAACTCATCCTTTTTATGGCTGAATAGTATTCCATGGTGTATATGTGCTACATTTTCTTCATCCAGTCTGTCACTGATCGGACATTTGGGTTGATTCCAAGTCTTTGCTATATTAGAATAGTGTACGAATAAACATACGTGGTGCATGTGTCTTTCTAGCATGATTTATAACTTTTGGGTATATAAATTAGTAATGGAGCTTACAATATATGGTACATCTAGTTCTAGATCCTTGAGTAATCACATACTGTTTTCCATAATGGCTGAATCCAGTTTACAATCCCACCAACAATGTAAAAGTGTTCCTATTTCTCCACATCCTCCAGCACCTGTTGTTTCCTGACTTTTAATGATCGCCATTCGAACTGGTGTGAGATGGTATCTCATTGTGGTTTTGATTTGCATTTCTCTCTGATGGCCAGTGATGATGAGCATTTTTTCATGTGTCTGTTGGCTGTATGAATGCCTTCTTTGAGAAATGTCTGTTCATATCCTTTGCCCACTTTTTGATGGGGCTGTTTATTTTTCTTTGTAAATTTGTTTGAGTCTTTTGTAGGTTCTGGATATTAGCCTCCTTTGTGAGATGAGCAGATTGCAAAATTTTCCCATTCTGTAATGCCTGTTCACTTGAGGGTAGTTTTGCTGTGCAGTTTCTTAGTTTAATGAGATCACATTTGGCTCAATTTTGCTTTTGCTGCCGTTGCTTTTGTGTTTTAGACATGAAGTCTTTGCCCATGCCTATGTCCTGAATGGTATTACCTAGGTTTTCCTCTAGGGTTTTTATATGGTATTAGGTCTAACATTTAAATTTAATCCATCTTGAATTAATTTTCATATAAGGAGTAAGGAAAGGATCCAGTTTCAGCTTACTTATGGCTTGCCAATTTTCCAGCACCATTTATTAAATAGGGAACTTTCCCCATTTCTTGTTTCTCTCAGGTTTGTCAAAGATCAGATAGCCAGATGTGTGGCATTATTTCTGAGTGACTCTGTTCTGTCTCCATCGGTCTATATCTCTGTTTTGGTACCAGTATCATGCTGTTTTGGTTACTGTAGCCTTGTAGTAGTTTGAAGTCAGGTAGCTTGATGCCTCCCAGCTTGTTCTTTTGACTTAGGATTGTCTTGGCAATGAGGGTCTTTTGGTTCCATATAACTTTAAAGCAGTTTTTTCCACCCTATGAAGAAAGTCATTGGTAACTTAATGGGGATGGCATTGAATCTATAAATTACCTTGGGCAGTATGTACTTTTCACACATTGATTCTTCCTACCCATGAGCATGGTATGTTCTTCCATTTGTTTGTATCCCTTTTATTTCATTGAGCAGTAGTTTGTAGTTCTCCTTGAAGTGTCCTTTTACATTCCTTTGTAAGTTGGATTCCTAGTTATATTATTCTCTTTGAAGCAATTGTGAATGGAAGTTCCATCTTACACATCATTTGCCTCTGTTTGTCTGTTACTGGTGTATAAGAATGCTTCTGTGATTTTTGCACATTGATTTTGTATCCTGAGACTTTGCTGAAGTTGTTTATCAGCTATGAGGATTTTGGCTGAGACAATGTGGTTTTCTAAATATACAATCACATCTGCAAAGAGGGACAATTTGACTTCTTTCTTTTCCTAACTGAATACCCTTGATTTCATCTCTGCCTGATTGCCTCAGCCAGAACTTCCCAACACTATGTTGAATAGGAGTGGTGAGATCCCGTTCCTGTGCCAGTTTTCAAAGGGAAATTTTCCAGTTTTTGCCCATTCAGTATGATATTGGCTGTGGGTTTGTCACCATAAATAGCTCTTATGGTTTTGAGTATGTTCCATCAATACTGAATTTATTGAGTTTTAGTACGAAAGGCTGTTGAATTTTGTCAAAAGCCTTTTCTGCATCTATTGAGATAATCATGTGGTTTTGTCTTTGGTTCTGTTTATATGCTGATTATGTTTATTGATTTGTGAATGTTGAACCAGCCTTGGATCCCCAGGGATGAAGCCCACTTGATCATGGTGGATGTTTTTGATTGCTGGGTTGAATCCGGGGTTTGCCAGTATTTTATTATTACAGGATTTTGCACATGTTCATCAGGGATATTGGTCTAAAATTCTCTTTTTTGTTGTGTCTCTGCCAGGCTTTGGTATCAGATGATGTGTTGGCCTCATAAAATGAGTTAGAGGATTCCTTCTTTTTCTATTGATTGGAATAGTTTCAGAAGGAATGGTACCAGCTCCTCCTTGTACCTCTCTGTGAATTCAGCTGGGATTCCATCTGGCCCTGGACTTTTTCTTTCATTGGTAGGCTATTAATTATTGCCCCCAATTTCAGAGAGCCTGTTGGTCTATTCAGGGATTCAATTTCTTCCTGGTTTATCTTGGAAGAGTGTAAGTGTCCAGGAAATTATCCATTTCTTTCTAGATTTTCTAGTTTATTTGTGTAGAGGTGTTTATAGTATTTTCTGATGGTAGTTTGTATTTCTGTGGGTCGGTGGTAACATCCCTTTATCATTTTTATTGCATCTATTTGATTCTCTTTCTCTTTCTTTCTTTATTAGTCTTTAGTGGTCTGTCAATTCTTTATTGATCTTTTTTTCAAAAACCAACTCCCAATTCAATTGGATTTTTGAGGGTTTTGTGTTCTCTATCTCCTTCAGTTCTGCTCTGATCTTAGTGATTTCTTGCCTTCTGTAGCTTTTGAATGCTCTTGCTTCTCTAGTTCTTTTAATTGTGATGTTAGAGTGTCAATTTTAGATCTTTTCCTGCTTTCTGTGTGGGCATTTAGTGCTATAAATTTCCCCACACACACTGCTTTAAATGTGTCCCAGGTATCTGGTATGTTGTATCTTTGTTCTCATTGGTTTCCCAAAAAGAACATCTTTTATTTCTGCCTTCATTTCATATGCACCCAGCAGTCATTCAGGAGCAGGTTGTTCAGTTTCCATGTAGTTGGTTGCCTTTGATTGAGTTTCTTAGTCCTGAGTTTCTTAGTTTGATTGCACTGTGGTCTGAGAGAGACAGTTTGCTATAATTTCTGTTCTTGTACATTTGCAGTGAGTGCTTTATCTGGCACTATGTGGTCGATTTTGGAATAAGTGCCATGTGGTGCTTAGAAGAATATATATTCTAAGTGGATTTGGGGTGAGAGTTCATAGATGTCTATTAGGTCTGTTTTGTTGCAGAGATGAGTTCAATTCCTGATATCCTTTTGTTAACTTTCTGTCTCATTGATCTGTCTAAATGTTGACAGTGGAGGTTGAAGCCTCCCATACTATTGTATGGGGAGTCTAAGTTCTCTTTGTAAGTCTCTAAGACTTGCTTTATGAATCTGGGTGCTCCTGTGTATTGGGTATATATTTAGGATAGTTAGCTCTTCCTGTTGAATTGATCCCTACCATTATGTAATGGCCTTCTTTGTCTTCTTTTTGATCTTGATATTTAAAGTCTGTTTTATCAGGTATTCAGTATTGTAACCCCTGCTTTTTTTGCCCTCCATTTGCTGGGTAGATCTTCCTCCATCCCTTTATTTTGAGCCTATGTCTCTACAGAGATGGGTCTCCTGGAATACAGCAGACTGATGGGTCTTTACCTTTATCCAGTTTGCCAATCTGTGTCTTTGTAAATTGGAGCATTTAGTCCATTTACATTTAAGGTTAAGATTGTTATGTGTGAACTTGGATCCTGCCGCTATGGATATTAACTGGTTATTTTGCTCGCTAGTTGATGCAGCTTCTTCCTACTTCCAAAGTTCTTAGTCTTTATATTTTGGCATGTTTTGCAATGGGCTGGTACCGGGTTGTTCTTTCCATGTTTAGTGCTTCCTTCAGGGTCTCTTGTAAAGGCAGGCCTAGTGGTGACAAAATTCATAAGCATTTGCTTATCTGTAGCGATTTTATTTCTCCTTCACTTAAGAAACTAGTTTGGCTGGATATGAAATTCTGGGTTGAAAATTCTTTTCTTTAAGAATGTTGAATATTGGCCCCTCAATTCTCTTCTGGTTTGAGAGTTTTTTGCCGGTGAGATCTGCTGGCCTTTCGATGGCTTCCTTTGTGGGTAACCCGACTTTCTCTCTGGCTGCCCTTAAGATTTCTTCATTTCAACTTTGTGAATCTGGCAATTACGTCTTGAGTTGCTCTTCTCAAGGAGTATCTTTGTGGCGTTTGCATTTCTGGATTTGTCGTTACCTTCGCCCTACTAGGGTTGTAGAAGTTCTCCTGATGATATCCTGAAGAGGTTTTTCCAACTTGGTTCCCATTTTCCCTCACTTTGTGCACTTAATCAGATTTGATTTCGCTCTTTTTACATAATCCCCATACTTCTGCAGGCTTTTGTTCATTTTTTTCTTTTGGTTTCTTCGCTTTCATTTTCGTTTTATTTGATCCTCAATCATTGATACTCTTTTCTTCCAGTTGATCGAAGTCAGTTATCAGTTTGTGATTTGTCACATATTTTCGTGGTTTGGTTTTTCATCTTCTATTTCGCTTTATGACCTTCTCTGCACAATTACTTCCAGCTTCAATAATTCTTCCACTTTTTTTTCAAGACTTTTTAGTTTCCTTTGTGCTGCACGCACCTCCCCTGCCTCTGAGAAGTTTGATGGACTGGAAGCCTCTCTCATCTCGCCAAAGTCATTCTCCATCCAGCTTTGATCCATTGTTGGCTTATGAGCTGCACTCCTTTGTCGTGGGAGATGCACTCCCCATTTTGAATTTCCAGCTTTTCTGCCCCGTTTTTCCCTCTTATCTTTAGGGTTTTGATTCGCCTCTGGTCTTTGATGATGATGGTGGACGATCGATTTTAGGTGTCCTTCCTGTTTGATAGTTTTCTAACAGTCAGGACCAGCTGTAGGTCTGTTGGAGATTGCTTGAGGTCCACTCCAGACCCTTGTTTGCCTGGGGTGTCAGCAGGCAGCAGAGGCTGCAGAAGATAGAATATTGCTGGAACAGCGAGTGTACCTGGGTCTGATTCTTGCTTTGGAGGCTTCCTCCTCAGGTGTACTCCACCCTGTGAGGTGTGGGGTATCAGACTGCCTCAGTGGGGGATGCTCCCAGTTAGCTACTCAGTCAGGGGACCCACTTGAGCAGGCAGTCTGTCCCTTCTCAGATCTCAACCTCCGTGTTGGGAGATC
The DNA here is from genome assembly GCF_008728515.1 of Papio anubis. NCBI lineage: Eukaryota > Metazoa > Chordata > Mammalia > Primates > Cercopithecidae > Papio > Papio anubis. Next base: position 19,533,294 of record NC_044977.1, read on the forward strand.
CACTGCACTCTTCAAAGCTGTCAGACAGAGTCACAGACCAGCAGAAAGCTCTGCTGCTTTTGTTGTTTACTGTTCCCTGTCCCCAGAGGTGGAGTCTATAGAGACAGGCAGGTTTCCCTTGAGCTGCTGTGAGCTCCACCCAGTCTCGAGCTACCACGTGTGCTTTTTCTACCTACTTGCCTCAGCAATGGCAGGCCTCCCCAGCCTGCTGCCTTGTGGGCGATATCGCAGACTGCTGTGTGCTAGCAATGAGGGAGGTCTGCGGGCGGGGACCCCGCCAGGTGTGGATATAATTCTGGTGTGCCTGTTTGCTTAAAGCAGTATTGGGATGGGAGCACCGACTTTCCAGGTGCTGTGTGTCTCAGTTCCTGGCTAGAAAAGGGATCTCTTCCCTTGCACTTCCCAGGTGAGGCGAGCGCCTCAGCCCTGCTTCAGCTCTGCCAATGAGCTGCGCAGCTGACCAGCACCGACATTGTCTGGCACTCCCAGCAGATGAACCCAGCAGCACTCAGCTGGAAAATGCAGAAATCACCGGCCTCTGTGTTGCTCATGCTGGGAGTTGGAGACTGGAGCTGTTCCTATTCGGCCATCTTGCTCCGCCCCCAGGAAAAGAATTTTCAACCCAGAATTTCATATCCAGCCAAACTAAGCTTCATAAGTGAAGGAGAAATAAACTCTTTTGCAGACAAGCAAATGCTGGGAGATTTTGTCACCACCAGACCTGCCTTACAATAGTTCCTGAAGGAAGTACTAAACATGGAAAGAAACAACCGGTACCAGCAACTGCAAAAACATGCCAAATTGTAAAGACCATCGAAGTTAGGAAGAAACTGCATCAGCTAACGGGCAAAATAACTAGCAAATATCATAATGACAGGACCAAATTCACACATAATAATATTAACTCTAAATGTAAATGGACTAAATGCCCCAATTAAAGGACACAAACTGGCAAATTGGATAAAGAGTCAAGACGCATCAGTGTGCTGTATTCAGAAGAACCATCTCACCTGCGAAGATACACATAGGCTCAAAATAAAGGAATGGAGGAAGATCTACCAAGCAAATGGAAAGCAAAAAAAGCAGGGTTTCAATCCTAGTCTCTGATAAAACAAACTCTAAACCAACAAGATCAAAAGAGACAAAGAAGGCCATTACATAATGGTAAAGCGATCAATTCAACAAGAAAAGCTAACTATACTAAATATATATGCACTCAATACAGGAGCACCCAGATTCATAAAGTAAGTCCTTAGAGACCTACAAGGAGACTTAGAATCCCACACAGTAATAATGGAAGACTTTCACATCCCACTGTCAATATTAGACTGATCAACGAGACAGAAAGTTAACAAGGATATCCAGGAATTGAACTCAACTCTGCACCAAGCAGACCTAATAGACATCTACAGAACTCTCCACCCCAAATCAACAGAATATACATTCTTCTAGGCACCACATCACACTTATTCCAAAACTGACCACATAGTTGGAAGTAAAGCACCCCTCAGCAAATGCAAAAGAACAGAAATTATAACAAACTGTCTCTCAGACCACAGTGCAATCAAACTAGAACTCAGGACTAAGAAACTCAATCAAAACCGCTCAACTACATGGAAACTGAACAACCTGCTCCTGAATGACTACTGGGTACATAACGAAATGAAGGCAGAAATAAAGATGTTCTTTGAAACTAATGAGAACAAAGATACAACATACCAGAATCTCTGGGACACATTTAAAGCAGTGTGTAGAGGGAAATTTATAGCACTAAATGCCCACAAGAGAAAGCAGAAAGATCTAAAATTGACACCCTAACATCACAATTAAAAGAACTACAGAGCAAGAGCAAACACATTCAAAAGCTAGCAGAAGGCAAGAAATCACTAAGATCAGAGCAGAACTGAAGGAGATAGAGACATAAAAAACCCTCCAAAAAATCAATGAACCCAGGAGCTGGTTTTTTGAAAAGATCAACAAAATTGATAGACCACTAGCAGGACTAATAAAGAAGAAAAGAGAGAAGAATCAAATAGATGCAATAAAAAATGATAAAGGGGATATCACCACCGACCCCACAGAAATACAAACTACCATCAGAAAATACTATAAACACCTCTATGCAAATAAACTAGAAAACGTAGAAGAAATGGATAATTTCCTGGACACTTACACTCTCCCAAGACTAAACCAGGAAGAAATTGAATCCCTGAATAGACCAATAGCAAGTTCTGAAATTGAGGCAATAATTAATAGCCTGCCAACCAAAAAAAGTCCAGGACCAGACAGATTCACACCACAATTCTACCAGAGGTACAAGGAGTTGGTACCATTCCTTCTGAAACTATTCCAACCAATAGAAAAAGAGGGAATCCTCCCTAACTCATTTTACGAGACCAACATCATCCTGATACCAAAGCCTGACAGAGATACAACAAAAAAAGAGAATTTTAAACACATATCCCTGATGAACATTGATGCAAAAATACTCAATAAAATACTGGCAAACCGAATCCAGCAGCACATCAAAAAGCTTATCCACCATGACCAAGTGGGCTTCATCCCTGGGATGCAAGACTGGTTCAACATACGCAAATCAATAAATGTAATCCAGCATATAAACAGAACAAAAGACAAAAACCACATGATTATCTCAATAGATGCAGAAAAGGCCTTTGCAAAATTCAACAACCCTTCATGCTAAAAACTCTCAATAAATTCGGTATTGATGGAATGTATCTCAAAATAATGAGGGCTATTTATGACAAACCCACAGCCAATATCATACTGAATGGGCAAAAACTGGAAGTATTCCCTTTGAAAACTGACACAAGACAGGGTGCCCTCTCTCACCACTCCTATTCAACATAGTGTTGAAAATTCTGGCTAGGGCAGTCAGGTAAGAGAAAGAAATAAAGGGTATTCAGGTAGGAAAAGAAGAAGTCAAATTGTCCCTGTTTGCAGATGACATGATTGCATATTTAGAAAATCCCATCATCTCAGCCCAAAACCTCCTTAAGCTGATAAGCAACTTCAGCAAAGTCTCAGGATACAAAATCAATGTGCAAAATCACAAGCATTCTTATACACCAGTACGACAAACAGAGAGCCAAATCATGAATGAACTTCCATTCACAATTGCTTCAAAGAGAATAATATACCTAGGAATCCAACTTACAAGGAATGTAAAGGACCTTCAAGGAGAACTACAAACTACTGCTCAATGAAATAAAAGAGTGAGATAAACAAATGGAAGAACATACCATGCTCATGGGTAGGAAGAATCAATATTGTAAAAATGGCCATACTGCCACAGTAATTTATAGATTCAATGCTATCCCCATTAAGTTACCAATGAGCTTCTTCACAGAATTGGAAAAACTGCTTTAAAGTTCATATGGAACCAAAAGACCCTGCATTGCCAATAAGACAACTTCTAAGTCGTTAGAACAAAGCTGAGGCATCACACAACCTGACTTCAAACTATACTCAAGCAGTAACCAAAACAGCATGGTACTGGTACCAAACAGAGATATAGACCAATGGAACAGAACAGAGTCCTCAGAAATAATACCACACATCTACAGCCATCTGATCTTTGACAAACCTGACAAAAACAAGAAATGGGGAAAGGATTCTCTATTTAATAAATGGTGCTGCTGGGAAATTGGCGCTTTCATAGAAAGCTGAAACTGATCCTTTCCTTACTCCTTATACATACAAAATTAATCTAAGATGGATTAGAGACTTAAATGTTAGACCTAAAACCATAAAACTTAGAAGAAAACCTGGCTAATACCATTTCAGGGACATATAGGCATGGCAAGCACTTCATGTCTAAAAACACCAAAAAGCAATGGCAACAAAAGCCAAAATTGACAAATGGGATCTCATTAAACTAAAGAGCTTCTGCACAGCAAAAGAAACTACCATCAGAGTGTACAGGCAACCTACAGAATGGGAGAAAATTTTCGCTATCTACTCATCTCACAAAGCGCTAATATCCAGAACCTATAAAGAACTCAATCAAATTTACAAGAAAAATCAAACAGCCCCATCAAAAAGTGGGCAAAGGATATGAACAGACACTTCTCAAAAGAAGACACATACAGCCAACAGACACATGAAAAAATGCTCATCATCACTCGCCATCAGAGAAATGCAAATCAAAACCACAATGAGATACCATCTCACACCAGTTAGAATGGCAATCATTAAAAAGTCAGGGAACAACAGGTCCTGGAGAGGATGTGGAGAAATAGGAACACTTCTATACTGTTGGTGGGACTGTAAACTTGTTCAACCATTGTGGAAAACAGTGTGGCGATTCCTCAAGGATCTTGAACTAGAAATACCATTTGACCCAGCCATCCCATTACTGGGGATATACCCAAAGGATTATTAAGTCATGCTGCTATAAAGGCACATGCACACGTATGTTTATTGTGGCACTATTCACAATAGCAAATACTTGGAATCAACCCAAATGTCTATCAGTGACAGACTGGATTAAGAAAATGTGGCACATGTAGACCATGGAATACTACGCAGCCATAAAAAAGAATGAGTTCATGTCCTTTGTAGGGACATGGATGCAGCTGGAAACCATCATTTCAGCTAACTATTGCAAGAACAGAAAACCAAATACCACATGTTCTCACTCATGGGTGGGAATTGAACAATTAGATCACTTGGACACAGGAAGGGGAACATCACACACCAAGTTCTATTGTGGGGAGGGGACGGGGGGAGGGATAGCATTAGGAGTTATACCTAATGTAAATGACGAGTTAATGGGTGCGGCACACCAACATGGCATATGTATACATATGTAACAAACCTGCACGTTGTGCACATGTACCCTAGAACTTAAAGTATTAAAAAAAAAAAAAAGATAGGAACCTAAAAACTGGTTTAAAATGATAGTACATGTGTTAAATACACATTAAGAAACACATAAATACTATAATGAATGTGGCACTTAACCGTGAAGAAAACCTGAAATTTGCATTAAGAACTGGGCAGCAGCAGGGTTGCAATTTGTGAGTTATCGTGAAGTGGTTGATGGACGGTCATCTGAAATCAGATGGAACATTGGAATACCAGATGTAGATAGGTGCAGTTCATAACATAGTGAACTGAGGTAATGAGATAGTTGAGGTGTCTGTTTTGTGTTTTGCCAGGCAGCTTGGTTCAGCCGGATGCAGTTTCCTGACATCCTCTAGTATTTCTTACAGAAAAAATAATGCAGAAACAAAATCCACACTATGTTCAATGTGTTCTCTAATACATCAATTAAGTGGAACAAATTCACATTTTAAAAGTCAAGTGTTATAGCAGTGTTTACTATCTATGTGTCATTATATGTCAATGCTTTTATTCGTATGAGTTAGATTTCCAGGATAGAGACTAATGGATTTTTTTAAGATGCTGGCAGATTGCATCCCAAAAAGCTTTAATAATTTTAAGATATTTTATATTTTCACAACCTCAGAGAAGATAATTCAGTCCCACACCCTGAACCTAATTTTTTTTTTCTTTTTCTGAGGTGGAATCTCACTCTGTCACCCAGGCTGGAGTGCAGTGGTACAATCGAGGCTCACATCAACCTCTGCCTCCCAGGTTCAAGCGGTTCTCCTGCCTTCGCCTCCCTAGTAGCTGGGACTACAGGCATGCACCACCACACGCAGTTAATTTTTGTATTTTTAGTAGAGAGAGGGTTTCACCATGTTGGCAATGTTGGTCTCCAATTCCTCACCTCAGATGATCCACCTGCCTCAGCCTCCCAAATGAACCTCATTTCTTACAAAGTTTGAGAAAATTGTGAGACTGGGTGAGATTTCCAATAATGGACACTGACTCTGCTTCCTACTAGTCAAAGTAACCAAATGATTCATTTAAAGGACCAGGTGTGTCTGGGGACAAGCAGGAAAAGGAACCCTCCCCTACTTATCCATCCTTCACCTCTGCCTCTGTAGCCCAGCATCAGAAGTAAAAGATTAGATCACAAGGTCTTCTTTCTAAAATAAAAATTTGCCATATTGTAAAATTTTAAAATTCTCTCTTGGAAAGGATTGAAATATATATTCATAAAGATAAAATGAAAATAAAGTATTATTACTTTACCAGGGGGAGAAAACCATTTTTAATATTTTGTCATAGTCTGTCTTGGTGTTTTGACATCACATGATATTTAGCTTTGAATATTTTCATGTCATAATTATCCTTAAAGTGCTTCATATTAACACTATATACCTGCATAATACATTCTACTATGTGCCACAATTTACTTGGACATTTTTCTATCATTGAAAATGTGGTTGTTTTCAAAAGGATTCTGTCATAAAAACCCCTTCCATTGGCATTTTTTGTCTCTATATATTATATATATGTGTGTGTGTGCGCGTGTGTGTAATATTATATATATAATTTCTTCAGAATAGTTTCCAAGAAGGAGAATTTCTGGATCAATATAAGATTATGTTTAAGTCTATTAATATATTTTACAAAATACCTTTTCAAAAATGTTACACCAACTTATAGCTCTACAAATCTGGCCTTAACCAGATTTTATTACCTTTTGTAAACCTCTTCTAATTTGATATTTGAAATAATATAGCCCAGCACATCTCTGGCTGGGTTATAGTGCAAATTAACTCTAGTTTTTTATCTGGTGCCCAGGAGTGCAGGTAAGGAGAGTTCCTGAAAAGAGCGTGTGTTGTCTTTCAAAGCCTGTGTGTCATCTTCAAACAGGGTTTATTGTGGGGTGGGCTACTTCTGTGGGCCCAGAGGATTCAAAGAAATAGGCAGGTACAAGATTTTTGAGGAAATTAACCTAATGTCCCCATTTCAAATCTCAAGAGTCCTTCTGCTTCCTACCTAGGCCCAGATCTTGGTATAGCAGACTTGCTGAGGTTGAAATGGCAACCTTCTCCGCAGTTCCACTATTCCCATAATTAAGTCCTGGAATTGATCTTCGATTTTTTCTTCTTTTTATAGAAGATAAAATTCATTTTGTATGCTACCAAGAAAGCTCACTGGCTTTCATACTTTACCTTAAAGTGGGGATTAATCACCCTTAACCTTTCCTTGTCTTTCTTCTTCAGTGCATTGCTAGTACCTAGGAAAAGCAATTTGACTCCCTTGACCTGGTAATTGCTACTTCCCTAGAACCTCTCAAATGCCTGAGATATTGCTCCTGCCAGTGCATTCCCTTCCACTGGCGTCCTGTTCCAGCTCAGAACTTGTAAAAATTCTAACAACTGCACTGCTATAGCATGCCAGGGGCTATCAGTTCCCCCACCTAATACCAGTGGCAGGGTTCTCATTTCCCTGCAGCCAGCAGGGAATCCAGCTTCAAAGTTGCATTTTAGAGTCTGCTTCCTCAGACACTCTAACTGGTGTTTAAATTGGGTTCCCTAGGAAACAGATTCTAAGATGGAACAATACTTATAAAGGAATGAGAAATAAGAACTGGACAGAGGGGGAAGTTGAACGTCAGTGTGCAATTCTAACAGGTCTTAGCCAGTCCTTCAAGAGCCCCAGAGCTAGAATGACTCTTCCAAGTTTTCCAGAATTGAGACAAAAAGGCCAGGTCTTTGTGCATCTGCATAGACCAATTATTTGATGTGAGCTAACTCCAGTGAGAGGGTACAACCATGAGCAAAACTAGCTCCCTTTATTCTAGAGCAATCTGCAAAGTGGTACTCAGCCATGAAAAGTCTACAGCCGATACTTCTCGCGGGTGTGGGAATGCATGCTTCAGACCTGAAGGGGCAATGCAGAAGGCATGCCACAGCATCCACCACATGCTTCAACAGCAACAAAAAATAGTTTGAATATTACTTAGCTTAATAGTTCGAAGGCATATCCGTAAAAGTCAGTATAATGTTCAGGTAAGAGAACAAATGATGTTTTAAATAGGTAAATCAATATGCTTAAGCAAAAGTGTAGTTTGAATACTAAAGTTGGAGAAGATGTTCATAAACATCAATATATAAGCAGGTAGTATAATAATTATGTTGTAATATAGAGAAGTTAATAGTATATAGCCAACAGTAAATAAAAATAGGGAGGGACCAAACTCTTTGGCCAAGAAATAAGCTTTCTTTATAGCACGAGGTGTATTCTGTAAGTTGCACATGCTCTCCACTCCTGCATTTTTCTCCACTTTTGAGTTGCCGTGCTGTCTATAAAATTTGTTTATACAAATTTTTATCTGCCTAACTTCCATGCTGCCGCTCATTATGCTCAGCCTCATAGGCAAGGAACAGTGGTAAAGAAGAGAGGGCATGGTTCCCAAAATAGATTTCATTTTGTGCAGTTCCACTAACTACTGTTCAGTCAGCTCTCTGCTTTAACTAGAAAAAATATATAGTAAGGAGAAGAGGTTGAAATTACTTGAATCTTCCTACCTCCAATATGAAGATTATTAATCAGCATAGATTATTATAGGAAGCATGAATTTCAAAATTCTGTGGTCTAGGTGATTCTGACCAGTTATCTAGATTAATCTTCCTCATTCTATTTAGTGTGTAAAGTATTCTAGTGAAGGCCCTTGAGACCCACCGGTTTGCCCTGACAAAGAAAATTCTTAATCTCATTAATGAAGGAATCAGCACCATTTCAAATAAAGAGCTAATGAACTTTAGTCATAGATAAATTATTATGCTATAAAAGTGTATAAATTATTATATTGTGAATATAACTATTCTACTAAGCAACCCAAGGCCAATTGTCAGCGCTAATGAGATCTAGTAATATGGCCCATATGATCTTGGGATTTCAATAAACCCAGGTTCAAGTTCTGGCTCTGCTACCTGCTAGCTTTGTTTTCATAAGCAAATTATTAACTTCTCTAAGCTTCAGTTGCCTCTTACATAAAATACACATATCAATGCTGCCTACTTCATAGAGTTTTGCAATAATATGAGCAAATAGCATAGTACTGGCTCCGAGAAAGTACTAAATAAGTTTTATCTATATTAATTTAATATTATTTTTAGTGTAACAATAATTGTTATTTGTGTTGTTTTTCAACATGTAACTGATCTTTCTCAATGTTCTTGGGTTGTGAGAACAAAGCCTAACAGAAGCAGAGTTGATTTTTTAGTGCTTTAAATTGTTGCCCTCCAGAGGACGAGCAGCCCAACTGTGCTTGTTTAATGTGGTTTGTTCTGCACCATATGCGTGTGGGCTTTTAATAAATGCTATTTGATGATGATGATGAGTTCTTGGAGACAGAGCTGTGTTCAGCAGAGTCACTACATTATGTTTGGCCTTGCTTTCTACTACTCGACTCCAGGAATGCTCTTGTGAGCAGTACCGAAACTTCTGAAATTTCCATTTGAGGTAAAGTACCGCTGCCAGCAAGCTGCAAGAAGGGAGTCATTAACCCTCACCCTCTTTTCTTGTGGCTCTTGCCAAACTGACCCTCAGAAGGGCTTTCTCAGCGGGCTGTCCTGCAGTTCTCAGCAGCATTCCACAGCAGTGCTATCTGCTGTCCTTCCTGAGAAAGCAAGGGGAGAGTAGCCACTGAGCTCAGTGCGCCAACTCCTAAAGTCCAAACTATGGGGAAAAATTTATTACAACTCTACCTAGAGGAAAAACAAAATCAAGGACTCAGTCTATGGTCAGCCCCTAATCAATGCAAAAGGAGCCTACAGCTCCAGGGACTCAAACAGAATTTAAACATTTTAGAAATGTTTATATTAAAAACAATGACACATTAAAGCAACAAGCCTGAAAACTAAGATCAAAAGCAAAAATTCTTTCTCCCCAAAACTCACATTAAAGTGACTGGGCAGTATGAAGGGTTTTCTGTCCACTGGCAATCAGGCTTTTCAAGAGCCCGGTTTTTCATGCACAGTTCACTTTCCAATCCAAGATAGACCTTTCAACTGAGTTTTGTCTTAGTGCATTCTCGTCACTGCTATAAAACAATTATAATTGTCTTTGAATTAAGTCTCTCTTGTTTCAAATGTGCCCCCCCAATTTTTAGAAGAAAAGTATTTTTTCTGGAGTGAAATGTCAAGTTTCTTATGGACAAAACTTTCACTCTTCTATCTAGGAGTTATCATTGGAAAGGGTCTAGAGACCCCTGATACAATCTTTCCCAAAAGGGTCCTTTAAATGAACAATGCAGAAAATGCTGTAAATGAATAATGCTTCTTTTCAGACAACCTGGGTTCTCCAAACACAGACATAGCTGTGATGCTTTGCCAGGTCAAGAAAGAGCCTCATGTTTAACAATGATGACCTGGATTTTCAGCAACATTATTAGCTTTGCAGACAGTCTGCCTATGCAAGCTTAGACCTGATTTCCAAGGTTCGTTGAGACTATTGCCTGAAATATCAGAGAAGAGTTAATAGAGTGAATAGAGATTCAAGAGAGCAGAAGAACATCAAATCACTTTTAGGGGGAGAGGGGACACAGGGAGAAACCTGAGACAGTGTGCTTTGACTTGAAAAAGGCAACAAGACTATAAGTTTAACACTGCAAAAGTCACAAAAATGAGAAATCTTGCCTTACTACACCTGTTTATGTGTTTACAGTTGCACTCTAAGCCACTCTTTGCTCTTTGATCCACTTAATCAGATTTTACATCCAGTTGATCAATCATTTCATCAAGTGTTTGTTTGTTTGTTTGTTTTTGGAGATGGAGTCCCACTCTGTCACCCAGGCTGGAGTGCAGTGGCGCAATCTTGGCTCACTGCAATCTCCGCCTCCTGGGTTCAAGTAATTCTCCTGCCTCAGCCTCCTGAGTAGCTGGGACTACAGGTACATGCCACCATGCCCAGCTAATTTTTTGTATTTTAGTAGAGACGGGGTTTCGCCATGTTGCCCAGGCTGGTCTCGAACTCCTGAACTCAGGCAATCCACCTGTCTGAGCCTCCCAAAGTGCCAGGATTACAGGCGTGAGCCACCGGGCCCGGTATTCATCAAATTTTTAAGTCCATCCACAGATACTTTGCAACAATATTCCAAGGATTTTTTTTTTTTTTTTTTTTCATTGTGGGCAAGTCTGTTGTTACTGGCAATGTGTGTAGGAACTAGTCCTGGTGACCTCCCTGTGAACCCACCAAAAAGTCAAAATTTGCAATTTCTTGTTCAGTGTAAAACTGAGCTTTGACCTTGAGGACTTTGTTGTGGTGGCTTCCCCTAGGAAATCAAAGAGACTGGTCATTTATCAAGTCCCAGAAGCAGTTCTGTTGTCAGAGTCTCTCAGGGGCCTTTGAGTAAGAATTCTTCAACTTAATGGTTCAAGTACAAGTTTTCATTGGTATACAGAAGCTGTAATCTAAATAACAAGTCTTTCGAGAAGTGACAGGAAGACAGAAGGGAGAGAAAAAGAGGAAACTGTTTTTGAGAAAAGAAGAGGTAAGATAATATAAAAAGTAGTAGGAGGGAGTCAGTTTGAGCTACATAGCTACATCATTCTCTCCATCTTTTTGGAATGTCTCATTTATTTGCTGGGTCCTTTCCATTGTTCTCGCTGGCTCTTCTCATGCAGAAAGCAAATACTTTCTCTGCCAATTACAATTGAATCTTTTACACCTCAGCTGAGAACATTCTGTAGGTTGGACTTCATTCTAATTTACTTGGATGCCCTTCCTACTGGCCTTATTTTCCTGTGTCTTAGTTATAAGCCTTCCTTAAGAAGTTAGGTACTGCTATTCTACACCTCACTCAGATGTTGACATAACTTTTATCACCAGCAGTTCTACTTGTCAAAAGTAATTAGGCGTGCTATCAAATGTCTGGAGCCAAGCAGATCTTCTTTACGATACACTTCAGTGAGACGCTCAATTTGTAGGTTTATTCACCCATATCCTTCTCTGCTTGTTTGCCCAACCCGTGGGACCACTTCTCTTTCTTAAAACCACATGGTTTTGTGAAGGCCAGGATCAGTCAGTATTTTTTGAATGAGTACCCATTATGTGCCAAAACTGTGTGTGAGAAACAAAAAATAAACATGAACAGAGCTGAAAAAGACCCTAACTCTTTAGTCTAAAATTTTCATGTCTCCCAACAATGAAACTGAGATCCAGAGAAATATTTTTTCAAGTCATTCTATAATATCATGGTGGTACTAGAATAAGAAAACAGTTCTTACCATAACTCCTGGACTTTCACAGGTTCATAAGTCTTTCAATTAGTTGCAATGACAAATTCCAGAACATCATAACCCAAAAACATTGCCATATACACTTTTATGGTCCCCTCTAGTCAAAAAAAAATCTATCCTGTTTGAAAATGTTTGTTAATGCCTCATCTTCCTAAGATTTTCCACAACAGCAAGCTCTAAATAGAAAGGTAATGAGTTCTTTCCATTTTTTTTTTTAATCCAAATTCTCACTGACCTCATAGGTCATAGAAAATCACTATCAACAATTCTGCAAGAGTTACGAAGTAACTCACAAGTCAGCAGTGGCCTCAGTGAATACAGAATTGCATATGCCAGGAAGCCTGTGAGAAGAACCGTATGTAAGATTGAAATGTGGTAACTTTTTTTTTTTTTAACTTTTATTCTAGGTTCAGTGATGCATGTACAGGTTTGTGATATAGGTAAATTTTGTGTCACGGGGGGTGGTGTATACATTATTTCATCCCCCAGGTAATAAGCATAGCACCTGACAGGTAATGTTTCAGTCCTCACTGATCTCCTGCCCTCCACCCTCAAGTAGGCCCCGGTATCTGTTGTTCCCCACTTTGTGTCCATGTGTACTCAAAGATGAGCTCACACTTGTAAATGAGAACATATGGTATTTGGTTTTTCTGTTCCTGTGTTAGTTCAGTTAGGATAATGGCCTCCGGCTCCGTCCTTGTTGCTGCAAAGGACATGATCTCATTCATTTTTATGGCTATGTAATATTCTACAGTATATATGTATCATATTTTCTTTGTCCAGTCTACCATTGATGGACATTTATGTTGATTCCCTGTCTTTGCTACTGTGAATAGTGCTGCAATAGATATATGTGTGTCTTTATGGAGTACCATATGATTTATATTTTGGGGGCATATACCCAATGATGGGATTGCTATGTGGAAGGGCAATTTTGTTATGAGTTCTTTCAGAAATCACCAACTGCTTTCCACAATACCGGAACTAATTTACACTCCCACAAGAAGTGTATAAACATTCCCTTTGCTCTGCAACCTTGCCAGCATCTGTTATTTTTTGACTTTTTAATAATAGCCATTCTGACTGATGTGACTGGGCATGGTGGTTTGCATCTTAATCTTGGATTCTTGGGAGGCTGAGGCCAGGAGTTTGAGATCTGCCTGGGCAACATAGTGAACTATCAGCACACCACTATATTCCAGCCTGGGCAACAGAGCGAGACCTCATCTCTAAAATGAATAATTAAATAAAGAAGTTTTTTTTTTTTTTAGAACAACTCTTAAATTAGCAGAACTTACTTAGCTCTAGCTTTCAAATAATCCAGACTTTTTAAAAACACACTCAACTTTCTGTCCAAAAAATTAAAAGTCATTAAAACCAACTAACATAAGGAATTTGCTCTAAAGGTATTCCTGTATACCCTGGAATCTGGATTCTATGTATTCGAATCTCACACTAACAATCCTAAACCAAGGATAGTCTATTATTCACTGATTAAGGATTAAAATGGCCCCCATAGCCTCATGGATACCAAAGTAGGAGCATACATTGATGTATGTTAGAATGATTTTCAATACTAAAAGTTTTGTCCCTTAATATTAGAGCAAAAATTAACTAAACAACACTAACTTCTAATATTCCAATAAACCAAGATTTTAAAATATTGAATACAATAGAAATCCATTATAGCCTTTAGTATGTCTAACAACTGAGCATCAGTTTCCTAAAATACACCTGCATTGAGATAGCATCACTAATCCTACATTCAACAGTAGCCATACCTAGTCAAGTAACTTCAAGTCTTTAAGTATCACCTCTCTGAGGCTTAAAATAGAGGTGATGAGCATTCAGCTAAGTGAGTTTTAAGGTCCTTCCCAACTGTGAAGTTATTTGATTATGTGGATTCTATAACACTATTTGTGTATCACCCAAATATTAATACTGTCCTCTGGCAATAAAAGAAAAAAAAAACATAAGCACAAAATAAAGTCTTATACAACCTCTCCAGTGTGCTAAAACCCTGTAATTCTCATTGACTCTAAAAGCAGTTCTGCAGATGTGGGAGGAAGAACATAAATAGTGTGCCCCTCTGCAAAGTGAAACTGAATGACTGTGAGCCAGCCAGCTGCACCAAGAATGACTTCGCTTGAGTTATGAGTTGGTAATTGGTTCTCAAACCAGCTATGCCACAATCCTTGATCCAGTCTTATTTGCAACAAGAATGTGTATGGAGACCCAAGGGAAAACATTTATTTGCCTGCAAGAGATTAAAAATAAAGATACCACAACCAATTTGAAAGTCATTGGTGACTATAAGAAATTTCCCAAAACAGAAATATTTACTGAGTATTTTGTTTTTTGTTATGTTTTGTTTTCTTTTAAACCAATACCCAGTTGAGTATCTACAATGTATCAGAATAGTAATAGACGTGTGGAGATAAAAGATGAATAAGGTATAGCTCTTGCCTTCAACTCTGTAGGGGAAATAAGACACACACAAATAGATAAAGCACAATTCAGTAGGGATGGGCCCACAAATAATGGAGATAACATTCTTTAAGAATCAAAGTAGGTTTTTGGCTGGTCATCATCAAGTCATTGTGACATATATCACATAATCATTAAAGATATTTATACACATACACACTGGTTGCAAGCCAAGAAATATGATCATGGCAATTGAATGTTTTAAGAAAACAATAACAAATTAAACAAAGTTGGTGAAAATTTAGTGAGGTTTGTAATTATAACTCTAGTTTCACCCCACTAATAAAGGTATTGGAATTTGGTGTTTTCGAGATTAGTAAATCTGATCAAAGTAGACATTTCATACATGTCACTCTATTAAATGAAATGTGTTTTTGAAAACACTAAACTGAAAGCAAAATGGATGACCTCACCCCAACATTCTATTCTTGGAATTTCTGACAGTCTTGTTTAATACTGTTTCATTGTCTTTTTATCAAAAAAGTTTTTAATGGAGTCCTTCATACCTTTAGTGGAAATGGCATATTTAGTAGAAAATATAGAATAAACCTAAATTCTTGTATACAGACCACTTAAACTTCCTTATGAGATTGACCACATATGCATATAACTATTCTCTCCAAAAAATGTGCTACAATGTCAGTAGAGGAATAAAAATATATCAATTCTAAAAAACAAAATAAATTATGAGAAAGAAAACATCAGAGTATGAGAAATTTCAGCAAATTTTTGGAAAACTAATGGAGTGGTGGTAACTAACTTAGCTTATGGAGGAATATAATCTCAAGTGCCTAGAAAGGTCTTAGGTCAGGTTCCTTAGAAGCAGAGCCTGAATTGGAGATTCCTGCGTAAATGACGTATTGATGGAATATCCTCAGGAGTAACTTATAGGAAAATGAGGGATGTTGGCTAGAGAATAAGAAAAGGCTAGGCAAAAATGTGATTTCAGAGAAGTCCAGCTTCAGCCTGATCCCTCAAAGAGTGCTGGAGGATAAATAGTACCAAAAGGTTATCCCTTCCAGACAGAAGAATGCTGGGCTATTATACCCCTGCATCAGTCAGTTACAGGTCTGTCCCAGGCAGAGGGAGAGAGGTGTAATCTCCCATGTGTCCCTGGACCAACAGGCTCCCCTTCCCCAAGGATGATCTTTCAAAGAAGTGTACAGGTGTGAGCCACTAGAGCAGCCAGCATCTCCAACAGCTGGAGGCTGAGTGTATACCCTTAGTGAAGGGAATTTAGGTAAGGTATCAACAGTATCTTCTCTAGTCCATCACTTACACAGCTTAGTCCACTTGCTTCTCACTTTAAATGTGCTCCATCTGGTCACTGCTTCTTCAGGGTTCTGGTTGTTTGCAATTTCCAGTAAAATTTACAGGAGGAGAGTTACTGGGGATGAGCTACTGTCTCCCTGCTGAAACAGGTTTCAAGACCTTAACTAATGTACAACATCTTCCTCTTCTTCCATCCTTTCTAGATTTCCTTCCCTTCTGATAGCACTTCTGATAATCTAGGTGACTTACCTATTAGGAAGACACAGGCCTTCATCCTTGAGTAGTCAAAGCCCCTTGCTAGCAAGCCTTTATTGTTTCACTTGCCAGTTTACAATTGAGACTGGGTGTGACTATATCAAGAGATGTCCCAGTGGCCCAGTGGATCATCTGAGTGCCAAACATATTCCTCCCTGCTTCTTCATATAGCAGTAACTTTACCACTTCAATGGTGAAAAGGGTCAAAATTAGCCCTCCCAATAGACAATTCCTTTCTTTGCCTGACGGTAGGCCACAATGCCAGGTGTCAGCTGTAGTTTTGTTTTTATTTGGTTTTTCTTAGCCACTAGGTCACCAGGGACATAGTTTTAAATTAGGTTGAATGCTTCCTGTGTTCCCAGGTGAAAGAATTTCCTTTGTGGGAACCAGGATCTCTAGACTCACAGAGCCTAGAGCTTCATAGCAATGTGAATTGGATCATGCTTACTTATATCCCTTAATTTCTCTTTTTATTATTACCTTTTATTTAGGTTCAGGGGTATGTGTGCAGGTTTGTTGTATAGGCAAGCTGCATGTCACAGTGGTTTGATGTACAGATAATTTCATCATCCCTAGTAATAAACACAGTACGTGATAGGTATTTTTTTGATCCTCTCTCTCCTCCCACTCTCTACCCTTAAGTAGGCCCCAGTGTCTGTTGTTCACCTCCTAATATCCCTCTGTGCCATCATTATTTAGTTCCCACTTATAAGTTAGAATATGCTGTATTTGGTTTTCTGTTCCTATGTTAGTTTGCTTAGGATGATGGCCTGCAGCTCTATCCATGTTGCTGCAAAGGATATTATCTGATTCATTTTTATGGCTGCATAGTATTCCATGGTGTATACAGGCCATATTTTCTTTATCCAGTCTACCACTGATGGGCATTTAGGTTGATTCTACATATTTTCTATCATGAACAGTGCTGCAATGAATATATGCCTGTGTGTGTCTTTACGGCAGAACAATTTATTTTCCTTTGAGTATATACCCAACAATGGGATTACTGGGTCAAATGGTAATTCTATTTTAAGTTCTTTGAGGAATTGCCACACTGCTTCCCATAGAGGCTGAACCCCCACCAGCAATGTATCAGTGTTCCCTTTTCTCCCCAACCTCACCAGCATCTGTTATATTTTGGCCTTTTTCTAACGGCTATTCTGAATAGTGTGAGCTGGCATCTCATTATGGTTTTGATTTGCATTTCTCTAGTGATCAGTGATATTGAACTTTTTTCATATGCTTGTTAGCCGCGTGTATGTCTTCTTTTGAAAAGTGTCTGTTAATGTCCTTTGCCCACTTCTTAATGGAGTTGATTTTAGCTTGTAAATTTGTTCAGGTTCTTTTTAGAAGCTGGATATCAGACCTTTGTCGGATGCACAGTTTACAAATATTTTCTCCCATTCTGTAGGTTGTCTGCCTCCTCTGTTAATAGTTTCTTTTGATGTGCAGAAGCTCTTTAGTTTAATTAGAGCCCATCTGTCAATTTTTGTGTTTGCTGCAATTGTTTTCGATGTCTTCATCCTAAAATCTTTGCCAAGTCCTAAGTCAAGATAGAATTTCCTAGGTTATCTTACAGAGTTTTTGTAGTTTGAGGTTTTACATTTAAGTCTTTAACCCATCTTGACTTGACCTTTGTATATGGTATAAGGTAGGAGTCCAGTTTCATTCTTCTGCATATGGCTAACCAGTTATCTCAACGCCATTTATTGAATGCAGATTCCTTTCCCCATGGCTTGTTTTTGTCAGCTTTGTCAAAGATCAGATGGCTGCAGGTATATGGCATTATTTCTGGCTTGTCTATCCTGTTTAATTGGTCTATGTGTCTGTTTTTGTGCCAATACCATGCTGTTTTGGTTACTGCAGCCCTATAGCATAGTTTAAAGTTGGATAAGTGATGCCTCCAGCTTTGTTCTTTTGCTTAACATTGCCTTGGCTTTTGCTGGCTTTTTTTTGGTTCCATATGAATTTTAAAATAGTTGTATCTAATTCTGTGAAGAATGTTATTGAGAATTTGATAGGAATAGCACTGAACCTGATCATTCCAATGCTCTATCAGGACAGCAGTTTCCAAAGAAGGCTGCAGATGTAAGCTATTAGCAAGCACCATACCCTGAAGCTGAGGAATGTGTGCAGCAGCCTAGTCAAAAGAATCTGGCAGGACATTAACAGCATCTGCTACAGGAAGATCAACCAGAATTGAAAACTGAGCTGATTCATATTTCAGAACCCAAAAAGGCTAAGAATTCTGCAGAATACAGGTAATACAAGGAACAGAAACAAAAAACATCAATAAGTTTAAATTTTCACAAAGATTAGAAAGAAACAGCATTACAAAACAGAAAGATGTACTAGAAAGGGTGATTTGATAAAGAAATAATCCAAAAATAATGAAGAACTTTTAGAAAATAGAAATGATATAAAATAAAAAATTCAATGGAGTGATTAAAAGATAAAGCAATCTCTCAAAAATAGAATTAAAAGATTTTAAAAACTGAAAAACAGGAGAGGGAGAATAATAAGTTTAGAATATTTCAACTTTGACAGGAGTTCTAGAAACAGAAGAAATGGTGGGAAGAAAATCATCAGTTAAATTATTCAAGAAAATTTCCCCTTGAAGACATGCCTCCACAAACTAAGAGGATCTACTGAATGCTCAATGAAAAGACCTATTGCACACACATCATCACAAATATCCATAAGCAACCAAGATACAGAGTGCACAAGTTTCCAGAAAGGGAAAAGTTGCATTCAAGAGAATTAGAATTCTGAAACTATTCCAATCAATAGAAAAAGAGGGAATCCTCCCTAACTCATTTTACAAGGCCAACATCTTCCTGATATCAAAGCCTGACAGAGATACAACAAAAAAAGAGAATTTTAGACAAATATCCCTGATGAACAGTGATGCAAAAATACTCAATAAAATACTGGAAAACTGAATCCAGCAGCACATCAAAAAGCTTATCTACCATGATCAAGTGGGCTTCATCTCTGGGATGCAAGGCTGGTTCAACATATGCAAATCAATAAACGTAATCCAGCATATAAACAGAACAAAAGACAAAAACCACATGATTATCTCAATAGATACAGAAAAGGCCTTTGACAAAATTCAACAACCCTTCATGCTAAAAACTCTCAATAAATTCGGTATTGATGGAACGTATCTCAAAATAATAAGAGCTATTTATGACAAACCCACAGTCAATATCATACTGAATGGGCAAAAACTGGAAGCATTCCCTTTGAAAACTGGCATAAGACAGGGTGCCCTCTCTCACTACTCCTATTCAACATAGTGTTGGAAGTTCTGGCTAGAGCAATCAGGCAAGAGAAAGAAATCAAGGGTATTCAGTTAGGAAAAGAAGAAGTCAAATTGTCTCTGTTGCAGATGACATGATTGTATATTTAGAAAATCACATTGTCTCAGTCCAAAATCTCCTTAAGCTGATAAGCAACTTCAGCAAAGTCTCAGGATACAAAATCATTGTGCGAAAAATCCCAAGCATTCTTATACACCAGTAACAGACAAACAGAGAGCCAAATCATGAATGAACTTCCATTCACAATTGCTTCAAAGAGAATCAAATACCTAGGAATCCAACTTACAAGGGATGTAAAGGACCTCTTCAAGGAGAACTACAAACCACTGCTCAATGAAATAAAAGAGGATACAAACAAATGGAAGAACATACCATGCTCATGGATAGGAAGAATGAATATTGTGAAAATGGCCATACTGCCCAAGGTAATTTATAGATTCTATGCCATCCCCATTAAGCTACCAATGACTTTCTTCACAGAACTGGGAAAAACTGCTTTAAAGTTCATATGGAACCAAAAAAGACCCTGCATTGCCAAGACAATCCTAAGCCAAAAGAATAAAGCTGGAGGCATCACACAACCTGACTTCAAACTATACTACAAGGCTACAGTAACCAAAACAGCATGGTACTGGTACCAAAACAGAGATATAGACCAATGGAACAGAACAGAGCCCTCAGAAATAATACCACACATCTACAGCCATCTGATCTTTGACAAACTTGACAAAAACAAGAAATGGGGAAAGGATTCCTTATTTAATAAATGGTGTTGGGAAAACTGGCTAACCGTATGTAGAAAGCTGAAACTGGATCCCTTCCTTACACAAAAATTAATTCAAGATGGATTAGAGACTTAAATGTTAGACCTAAAACCATAAAAACCCTCGAAGAAAATCTAGCTAATACCATTCAGGACATAGGCATGGGCAAGGACTTCTTGTCTAAAACACCAAAAGCAACGGCAACAAAAGCCAAAATTGACAAATGGGATCTCATTAAACTAAAGAGCTTCTGCACAGCAAAAGAAACTACCATCAGAGTGAACAGGCAACTTACAGAATGGGAGAAAATTTTTGCAATCTACTCATCTGACAAAGGGCTAATATCCAGAACCTATAAAGAACTCAATCAAGTTTACAAGAAAAAAACAAACAACCCCATCAAAAAGTGGGCAAAGGATATGAACAGACACTTCTCAAAAGAAAACATTCATACAGCCAACAGACACATGAAAAAATGCTCATCATCACTGGCCATCAGAGAAATGCAAATCAAAACCACAATGAGATACTATCTCACATCAGTTAGAATGGCAGTCATTAAAAAATCAGGAAACAACAGGTGCTGGAGAGGATGTGGAGAAATAGGAACACTTTTACACTGTTGGTGGGATTGTAAACTAGTTCAACCATTGTGGAAAACAGTGTGGCGATTTCTCAAGGATCTAGAACTAGAAATACCATTTGACCCAGCCATCCCATTACTGGGGATATACCCAAAGGATTATAAGTCATGCTGCTATAAAGGCACATGCACACGTATGTTTATTGTGGCACTATTCACAATAGCAAAGACTTGGAATCAACCCAAATGTCCATCAGTGACAGACTGGATTAAGAAAATGTGGCACATACACACCATGGAATACTATGTAGCCATAAAAAAGGATGAGTTCGTGTCCTTTGTAGGGACATGGATGCAACTGGAAACTATCATTCTCAGCAAACTATCGCAAGAACAGAAAACCAAATACCACATGTTCTCACTCATGGGTGGGAATTGAACGATGAGATCACTTGGACACAGGAAGGGGAACATCACACACCGGGTACTTTTGTGGGGAGGGGGGAGTGGGGAGGGATAGCATTAGGAGATATACCTAATGTAAGTGACGAGTTAATGGGTGCAGCACACCAACATGGCACATGTATACATATGTAACAAACCTGCACATTGTGCACATGTACCCTAGAACTTAAAGTATAATAATAAAAAAAAAAGAATTCTCAGGAGCACCATTAGATGATAAAATACAATGGGAAATTCCTTTCAAGTTCTGAAGGAAGATTATTTTCAACCTGGAGTTCCATATCTAGCTAAACTGTCAATCAAAGATGAGGGAAAAGGAAATGTTGTTTGCTTTGCGTTCTTTATTGGGAAGCTGCTAAAGTATGTGTTCCAGCCAAAGAGGAAAAGACAAGATCCAGGGTTTGGGACATTTAACACAGGAAAACAAATATGAATGTTAATCCCAGGATAACAGCTATGCAGAAGGCTCAAAGAGTAGTGTGTTTGGAATGGAGCCGAAAAATAGGGACTTCAAGATTCAAGAGGAAAGATCTCAAGGGAAAAAATAATTAATATGTTAACCAAAACACTTGAGCATGTGAGACAAATATACTATGGGTATATGACCAGTCTGATAGAGCAAATGGGAAATAGTAAGAATAGGTACAAAGAAAATTGTGCAAGATAAAATTGAAATAAATAATCAACTCCAGGCAAAATAGATATACAAGAAAAGAATGGAATCATAATACATTGTAGCTGTACGTGGAACTATTTGCACTATTATTATTATGACTACTGTCTATTGATTTAACTAACATTGGGAGGATATATAAACAAAGACATTTAGAAGATCTAAATTTTCCTCTATCCTAAAAGCAAGTCAATAGATGAAGTCTAAAATGGATAACCCAGGGACTCGGGGGGAAGGCTGGGAAGGGGGTGAGGGATAAAAGACTACATATTGGGTACAGTACGCACTGCTTAGGTGATGGATGCACTAAAATCTCAGAAATCACCACTAAAGAACTTATGCATGTAACTAAACAACCACTTGTATCCCAAAAACTATTTAAATAAAAATAAAAATTAAAAATTAAATAAGGTAAAATGGACACTGCCCCCACCTACACACACACACACACACACACACACACACAAAAAGGACTATCATTTCGAAAAATGAAGGCAATTCCAGAAAAGGCAGCTAACAGAGTTGATAGTGATGGTATCTGAGCATAGTGAGGGATATATCAGAGAATTACTGACTTTTTATAAGCCTTGTCTATAAATATTATATTATCTACCCATAGGTATGCATTACCTTGATAAAAATGTTAAACATTAAATTAAGGAAATAATATAGTGTGCAATAACAAAAATGTGTTTCACATCTCTAGCTTCTCTATATAGGTAAGACAGATCATTTTTGGCATGCTAAGAAGGAACATGTGAGCCAAGTGTTTAGCAAGTAAAAAAAAACAAAAGTAATCCAAATGAGAAGCTGAAAACCTTGCTTTGACCCCGTTATTGCTTCCTGTGCTTAGAATAGCACAATCATCATTTGTGTTATTTTTATAAGCTTGGTTTGAAGTAGTATTAACTAAGTGCTGTTTTATATATTTGTACATACATAAAGTATGTAGAACATAGAGTGCTTAGGACTATATTTCTAACTTTACAAATCAAAGTGCACAGAAAAATATTTATAAGAAGTGTATCTGATACATGACTTGAATCAAGAATATACTTTTTAAGGGTTGGGCAGAGTGGCTCATGCCTGTAACCCCTACACTTTGGAAGGCCCAGGCAGGTGGATCACTTGAGCCCAGAAGTCCGAGACCAGCCTATGCAACATGGAGAAACCCCATCTCTACAAGAAACACAAAAGAAATTATCTGGGTGTGATGGCACACGCCTATAGTCCCAGCTGCTTCAGGACACGGAGGTGAGAGAATCACCTGAGCCTGGGAGGTCGAGGCTGCGGTGGGCCGTGATCATGCCACTACACTCCAGCCTGGGAGATAGGGTGAAACCCTGTCTCAAAAAACAAAAAAGTATGTTTTATGTTTTTAAACATAAAAACTCAGTAATAAGTAAACAGGCAATTCAATTTAAATATAATATATGTGATATCATATATATTTAAAATACATTATTATTTTAAAATGCATAAATATATTACATATTATGTATATAATGGATATATGCAAAAGATTTGAATGGTTACTTTACCAAAGAAGATATATACATGGCAAATAAACACATGAAAAAATGTTCACTACAGAATTAGTCATTACAGAAGTGAAAATTAAAACCACAATGTGATACCACTACATACTCATTAGAATGGCTAAAATTTAAAAGACTGTCCATACCAAATGTTGATAAGGAAGATGAGGAACTAGAATCCCCATAAACTGCAAGTGAAATTTTTAAATGGTACAGTCACTCTTCAAAAAAGTTCGGTAGTTTCTTAAAAACTTTAAAACATACCATATTTAAACCTCAAACAATATGATCTAGCCATTCTATTCCTATGTATTTATCCAAGAATAAATAAAGCATATGTCCATATAGAGACTTGTACATGAGTATTCTTGACAGCTTTATACATCCTAGACAAAAGCTAGAAAAAAATGTAAATCATCAATAAGTGAATGAATAAACAATTATGGTATGTCCATACAATGTAGTACTACTCTTCATTAACAACTAATGAGCTTTCAAAAATAAGGAATGAACTACTGATACATGCAACAACACAACATAGATGAATCTCAAAATAATTGCGCCAATTGAAAGAAGCAATACAAAAAAGAGTATACACTGTATGATACCTTTTATATAAAATTCTAGAAAATGAAAACTCATTGATAGGACAAAGAGACGGTAGTTTCTTAGGGGAAAAATATGTGGTATGGGCAGGAAAGGTAATTAAAAGGGGGAATGGAGAAACTTTTGGGGGTGATGTCTATGTTCACTATCTTGATTGTGACAATGTTTTCTAAACTTATCAAATTATATGCTTTAAACACATGTAGGTTATCACAGTCTATTATAACTCACAGCACACTTTTTTTTTTCACCAAAACCAAAGTTATTTTATTTTTAATTTTTTAACTTTTATTTTAGGTTCAGGGGTACAAGTGCAGGCTTCCTAGATAGGTAAACTTGAATCATACGGGTTTGTTGTACAGATTATTTCATTACCTAGGTATTAAGCCTAGTACCCATTAGTGATTTTTCCTGATCCTCTCCCTCCTCCCACCCTCCACCTTCTGAAAGGCCCCAGTGTATGTTGTTCCCCTCTATGTGTCCATATGTTCTCATCCATTAGCTCCCATTTATAAGTGAGAACATGTGGTATTTAGTTTTCTGTTCCTGTGTTAGTTTGCTGAGGATAATGCCCTTCAGCTCCATCCATGTCCCTGCAAAGGACATGATCTTGTTCTTTTTTATGGCTGCCTAGTATTCGATGGTATTGATGTACCACATTTTCTGTATCCAGTCTATCACCAATGGGCATTTAGATTGATTGCATGTCTTTGCTACTGTGAATAGTGCTGCAATGAGCAAGCAGGTGCATATATCTTTATAATAGAATGATGTATATTTCTTTGGGTATATACTCAGTGATTGGATTTGCTGGGTAGAATGGTAGTTCTGTCTTTAGGTCTTTGGAGAATTGCCATGCTGTCTTCCACAATGGCTGAACTAATTTATACTCCCACCAATACTCTTTAAAATACACAAACAAAAGGAAAATTTTAAAATAAATATAGGAAATAAGTAACCCATATCACTAGATATGGTCATTAATTCATTCAGTCAACAACTCCTGCATGGCTCCTATGTGCTAATCATTGTGCCAGACGCTGGCAGCAGAAATATTTCTACAGCATGATCTGCCTTCCCAAGGACTTCACAGATTTGTGAAATAACAGACACCCACCACTGGGTAAAGTAAGCTATGATATTTGTTTCCGAGATGGTAATTAATGTTCCTTGCATTTTTCTTTACATCAAAATATTAAATAAATATAATGAATGTTGCTAGGAATACCTATTCATATAAAGCACTCTTTCATGAGTAGCTGTTTCTCTGTTATTCTCACCGTATTAACCATATGCTCTTTGGGTAATGGTAATATCTTCCCTTTTCAACATTAGTGTATTAATAACCCAAAATCATTATAACACATTCCCCATACTAATAATGCAGCCAGCTCTCAATTTTGGTGGTGGATTCCAGAAATCTGACTTTGGTCCTTGCACCCTTCAGCCACTTGCATTTAGGGGCATTTCATTGCTTGTTATCGCCTCTGTCAAGAGTGTTCAGTAGAAAAGAGGAGGCAAATCTCAAGCCCACGTAATATCCTGATGAGGGTCATAAAATCTTAAAATTGGAAGTAATCTCCAGTGTTATCTATTCCAATTCCCACTCAGTACTAGAATCTCTTTATCCTATCCCCAACAGATATTTACCCAAGCCAGATTCTGCTTGAACGCTTTGAATAATAACAGATCCAATTCTCAGTTACTTCACTAGTAAATTTTACAGTATTTTCCATGTTTGCAGTTCAAATAGAAGCTCTGAGGGGCATTTGGAAACAATATTTAAGTTTGGCTAAGGAATAGTAACATGTATTATGTATTTCACTTATTACATACACACACATAACATTAATCAGCCAAATAAAGATAAATTCTTCCAAAGTATTATGTTATAAATACCTCACCCTAATATTCCCTATGAGTCAGGCAGGAAGGACGGGAAGGAGGGAGGAAATGGTTAAACTGAAGAATCAATCTTTTAGTGCATTTACCACCATCATCTGCCCAACCAATAAATGAGGACACAGCGAGAAGCTGGCTATCTGCAAGCCAGGAAGAGGGCTCTCAACAGAACTCAACCATTCTGACACCCTAATCTTGGATTTCCAACCTCCAGACCATGAGAAAATAAATTTCTGTTATTTGAACCACCCAGTCTATGGTATTTTGTGATGACAGCCTGGACTGACTAACACAGTCAGTCTTAGGAAGACTTTTTTTGAAAGTCTATCAAAAACTTTATCAGACCTCAAAATACTTTATTGCCTACTTCAACTTAATACCCACAATTTAAAAGATGTTGTGGATTCATTTCTGTTCAGATCACTTAATCATATTTTTTAAGAGACCAAACAGAAAGTAGAAGAGAAAGAAAACTGACAAAGAGGGTGACTGCCTGCCTGAATCCTGGACTTGAACTAAACAACATCATTGGACATAACTGATGCAAAGTTCTTCCATAAAATAAAGGATCGCAAAGTATGCTAGTGTGCACCTGTAGTCCCAGTTACTTGAAAGGCTGAGGATGGAGGATCGCTTGATTCCAGGAGTTTAAGTCCAGCCTGAGCAACATAGAAAGACTCCTGTCTCAAAAAGTAAAGGATTGAAATTTTAAATGATCCCCAAATATCCTCTCCATCTACAGAATTCTCCAAATCTTTTAATTTAATATTGGAGGGAAAGGAACAGATGTGTACTCAATTTGGTTGACTGTGTAAAGAACTTTGGAACAAGGTAAAAAGGGAGCAATAACTGCCTCCTAACCAAGAGCATTACAGAACTCTCCATAAGGAAACTGAATTTTTCCTGTTAAGGATTAAAGTATTCTCAAGGTAGATATTCTTACTGGAGCTTAAGTATGATAAAAAACATTATAGCTGAGGCCTTTAAAATGTACTCTGTAACTTCCTCTTCTGTCTAAAATCATTCATTCATTCAACATATACTAGGGACTGAGATGCAAAGACAAAGAAAACGTGCCCCTGCCCCTTAGAGTCAAAAACTAGGGAACATTCTATTTGACAGTTTTTCTAGTAATCTCAATAAACGTGATCTCAATGAACATAATTAACGATAGGGCTTCATATCTTCGTAAGCAGCATAATATCTCCATTTAGTACAACAAAATGTATACACCGAAGAAGCAGTATGCCATAGATTGAGGAAATTTTCATGTGAAAGACATTTCAGAGACTTTCTTCCCTGAAACCTCTTCAAATGCCTTTGGGGACAGCAAGCTGCTACCTTATTGGAGCATGTACAGGATTTGATTCTCTTCCTTGCAACTGCAACTTGTTATGTTGTAATATCTACTTAAATATGTCTAGATATCAAGGGGCCTCAACAGAGGAACCAAGCCTTATTCCTTTATGTTTTCCCAGGAATTTGCACCACATTTGATTAATAACTGATGTTCAACACTACATTTTTGTGGACAAAGGATCTAGTTCTTAACTGAACTAGATAAAGTGGATGAGGAGGCTAAGGTTTGTAGCTACTTGTCCAAGGTCTCACAGGCCGACTGATGTGACAGAGCCAGGGCTGGGTCCCAGATCTCAGGCTCACAGTTTAGTGTTCTTTCCTTGAATAGCTTGCAATTAAGGAGCTAGTACCTCACTTAGACTTCGAATGTGTGTTCCCTTGAAGTAATTAGAAAGCCTAGCAGTATAAACAAAGAAGCAGGCCAGGCATGGTGGCTCATATGTGTAATTCCAACACTTTGGGAGGCTGGGGTAGCAGGATTACTTGATGCCAGGAGTTCAAGATCAGCCTGTGCAACATAGTGAGAACCTATCTCTACAAAAAAAAGAAAAATAATATTAGCCAAACGTGATGTCAGTAATCCCAGCTACTTAGGAGGCTGAGGCACGAAGATTACTTCAGCCCAGGAGTTCAAGCTGTGATCACATCACTACACCCCAGCCTGGACAACAGAGTGAGATCCTGTCTTGAAAAAAAAGACCTAAAGAAAGAAATGCCATTTGGCCCAGCAATCTCATTACTGGGTATATACCCAAATGAATATAAATCCGTCTATTATAAAGATACATGTTTGTGTTTGTTCATTGCAGCACTGTTCACAATAGCAAAGACATGGAATCAACCTAAAGGCCCATCAATGATAGACTATATAAAGAAAATATAGCACATATATACCATGAAATACTATGCAGCCATGAAAAGAACAATATCATGTCCTTTGCAGGGACACGGATGGAACTGGAGGGCATTATCCTTGGCAAACTAACACAGGAACAGAAAACCAAATATCACATGTTCTCACTTACAAAAGGCAGCCAAATGATGAGAACACATGGACACATAGAGGGGAACAACATACCCTGGGGCCTTTCATAGGGTGGAGAGTGGGAGGAGGAAGAGGATCAGGAAAAATCACTAGTGGGTGCTGGGCTTAATACCTAGGTAATGAAATAATCTGTACAACCCCCATGACACAAGTTTACCTATGTAACAAACCTGCATTTGTACCCCTGAACTTAAAAGTTAAAGAAAAGAAGTGAAATTTTAAAACAGAGGAAATCATGTAAAAAGAAAGAAAACTGATTTGAATAGATATTTCTCCAAAGACAAGAAAACATATAAAAGGCTAAGATGCACAAGAAAAGATGTTCAACACCATTAGTCATCAAGGAAATGCAAATCAAAGCAACAATGAGGTACAATTTCATACCCACTAGGAGAGGTATAATCAGAAAGACAGGCAATAAGGCTATAATCAGAAATATGGGCAGTAACCCATGTTGACAAGGATTTGGAGAAACGGAAGCCTCATACATTGCTGGTAGGAATATAAATGGCACAACCACTTTGGGAAACAATTGCAATTCCTCAGATAGTTAACACAGAGATACCATATTTCATTCCTAGGATACACCCAAGAGAAATGAAAACATATGGCCACATAAAAGCTGTACATGAACATTCAAAGTAGAATTATTCATAATAGCCAAACAGTGAAAACAGCTGAAATGTCCATATACTCATGCAATGAAATATTATTCAGCAATAAAAATGTATGAAATACATGTAACAACATGAGAGAGCCTTGGAAACATTATGGTAAGTGAAAGAATTCAGTCACAAAAGGCCACATATTATATGATTCAATTTATGTGAAATATTCAGAATAGGCAAATTTGTAGAGATAGAAAGTAGTTTAATGGTTGCCAGGAACCAGGGGAAAGGGAGTGGTTGCTAATGGATATGAAATGTTATAAAATTGGTACAACTTTGCAAATATACTAAAATCATTTAATGTGCACTTCAAAAGCATGAACTTTGCAGTATGTGAGTTACGTCTCAATAAAAAGTACCATAAAAGAAAGAAATCTACATAAAACAGTCAAACTTATACAAAATAATGTCTCTATAGAACAATTTTTAAACAGTGCTATGTGGAGAACCTGGTATGAAGTGAAATGAAATATTAGTGCCTAATATGTCCCATGAGGAAGATTGAGGGAAACCAATGTTTACTTGGAGCCTAGTGTAGGTCTCTGGATAAATGCATTTCCTGTATTTTCTCATTAATCTTTTGAGAAATCTATTATTCATTTTACAGCTAAGCAGACCAAATGTCAGAGAGGTTAAGTAATTTTCCCAAATCACACAGTAATCTAAGACAGATCTGGGAATCTAGTTCAGATGCCTAATTCCAAAACATGTGTTCTTTCCACTCTTGCAAAATACTTCCTTAGAGAGTTTCCCATAAAACTTGGTTTATTGCAATAACCAATAAACCAAGTTTCTTTTTTATTGCAATAGCAATATTCCTTAGAATGAAATTCCAGAAAACTTAGTTTATTGCAAGTTCCTTCAGAAGCTGTGAAGTAAACTAGACAAACATCTTCAAATGCCTATGCAAGTGCTTGACAACATTGATAAGCCCAACATACTTTTGTATTCATCCCACCTGCCTTCCTGACCACCTCCTTCATGACTGCCAAAGTTGAGGAGAGCATTTTCCCAAAGCCCTTGCCTATGCCTAGAGGACACGGTAACCCTGCAGCATTCAGATCCGTCATTATAGTCTCCAAAGCACTCAAAGCTGCTTTGTAGTCAGTAGGACTTCAATGCATGACTGTGGTGATTGAATGAACAAACATGTTATCTCCCTTAAAATTCTCATTATCCACAGGGCACATAAGATGAAGACACAGTAATATTAACCACTTTACAGTTTCATAACCAGGTACACCCTAAGAAGCCTCTTTACAGAGAGTAAACTTGTGGACAGACTTGGTATATGTGAAGCTATTCCCCAATGCTTCTTACAGCAGGTTATAGACTGATGGCAACATTATCTTCCACATAATGATAGACTTACACTCCATAGTCCTCTTGGGTGGGGCCATGTGACTTGCTTTGAATAGTGGGTTGAGAACCAAAGGGACAGATGTTACTTCTGGGCCAAGTATAATTGCTGACTTCATGCAATTCTCCCTTTTCCACTGCATAGTGACCAGCAGCTGCTGAGATGGTAGCTGCTTCATCAGGCACACGAGTCCTCAATTGACCCACATGAATATATTGTTGTTTCTGTTTCTACACCAAAACCTAGCCTTCCCTGACATCCAGATCTCCAAAGTACAACTTGTATATGAAAATGGTGAGCAGTACAATTTAACTGGAACATGCTTGGCCATGAGGATCTAGAGGAGATAAAAATCGGAAACAGAACTGGAGGTCAGATAATATAAACTCTTGAAATCTAGACTAGTCCAGAAGATATATTGCAGGAGGAAAGTACTACAGATGGAAAAAAATAATTAGGTTGGTAAGTCCAAAGAAATGTGTCAGGAAAGAAACAAAAAACAAAAAAATTATCAGTTAATATCAGATATCGAGGCATGGACGGTGTCTTCATTTTGAGATCCGAGAGACAGGGTTGGAAGTAGAGAGTGAGGTCAAAATAGAGAGGCCACTAGGCAGGAAATGCCAAACCCAATCAGGAAGCTGCTTAAAGCCCGTGGCTAGGAGGAAAGCTGTATTCGTTTTCTATTGCTGCTATATCAAATGATTACAAGCTTGGTGGCTTATAACAACAGAAGCATTATTTTACAGGGCTGTAAATTAGCACTCTGACATGCATCTCACTGGCTCAAATGAAGGCATCAATAAGGCTGTATTTCTTTCTGGAGACTCTAGGGAGTAATCCATTTCCTTGTTTCTTCTAGTTTCTTGAGGCCACCTGCATTACTTGGCTCGTGGAACCCTTTCTCCATCTTTAAAGACAGCAAGGCAGAATCTCTCTGACCCTTCTTCATTTTTGACATCTTCTCTGACTACAGCTAGGAACAGGATGGAGTGGAGATACTTTGAAGGCATCATGGTGATGAGATTGTGTCCATCTGGAGAATCCCAGATAACCTCCCACTTTAAGACTTGTAACTCAATCTCATCTGCAGAGCCCCTTTGCCGCAAAAGGTAACATATTTATCATGGGATCTAAGGGTTAGGATGTGGCCATCCTTAGGAGGCCATTATTCTACCTACCATCATAGCCAGGTATTAAGAATGAGGAACACGGTCAAAATATCAAGAAACAAATTATGGTACTGGGCAGGGGAATGCTCAGTTCTAATGTATTCTGAACAATGGCGGGTCAGACCTGTGTACAGTGGCTCTTAAGTCCCATAAAGGGCAAGTTCAGTGGTCTAAATGAGAAGTGATTCACTGGCCTGAACTCTGCCAGTAATGGGGAGTGGAATATTACAGACAGCAGTGCCCATGGTGCCCTGAGACTGACTATTCCTTTGCCTCAGTAAGTGCAAGCTGAATGAATGAATTGATGAGTGAGATGTCAATCAAATAAACAGGACTGAACAGCAGTTTGGATACAGAAGGCAGAAAAGGGGAAAGGATTTTTTAAAAATTTAACAATCAATGAAGCAGCTAGGAGAGGTACAAGGCTAGATACTGAAAAATCCATGGAAGAGTGAAGGATGGAATTTCTTGACTGAACTCTGAAAGTGACATTTTTTCAGAATTTAATTTCTTTTGCAAAGATGAAGTGAATACACTGGCAAATAGATATAAACTAGAGAAATGTAAAAAAATTGTATGAATTATACTTTTAGAAAAGGATAATTGGCCAGATGTTTTTCAGGAAACCAAAAACTAGACATAGGGAAACTACACATAAAAAGGGATTGAGGGAAGTTTTAATTAGGAGGGTAAGATCATTTTTCAATACATTTTCATCTGTGAATAAATATGAATGGATAGAATCATGTTTTAATTATGAAACAGGGAACTTGGGATGGAGCAAGACAGTGGAATAGAAGGCACTACAAATTGTTCCCATCCCCACCCAGGACACCAGTTTAACAACTATCTACACACACACACACACACACACACACAAGCGCCTTCATAAGAACCAAAGATAAGGTGAGCACTCAAGGTGCCTGGTTTTAACTTCATATTGCTGACAAGGGCACTGAAGAGGTAGGAAAATCAGTCTTAAATTGCTGACACCCATCCCTCTGTTCCCGCACCTGGCAGTGGTAGTTTGGTGCAGAAAGTGTTTCTGTGCGCTGGGAGAGGGAGATCACAGCAACTGTGAGGCACTGAACTCACCGCTGCCTTATTTTAACAAAACACAAAACAGGACCAAATTTAGCTGACAACTGCCCACAGGAGTAGCATTTAATCCAGCCCTAGCTAGAAGGGAATCATGGATCCCAGTGGTTGGAACTTGAGTTCCTGCAAGCTTTGCCAATATGGGCTACAGTGGCCTGGAGTCCTAAACTTGAAAGGTAATCTAGGCCACAAGGACTGCAACTCCTACACAAAACCTAGTGCTGAACTGGACCCAGAGTCAGTGGACCTGGCTGGTGGGTTGTGGTGGGGCGGCGGGGGGACATGACCCACTGAGACACCAGCCAGGCTGGCTAAGGAACTGCTGGCATCATCCCTCCCCAACCCCAAGCTGTACAGCTCATGACTCCAAAAGAGGCCCCTTCCTTCCTCTTGAGGAAAGGAGAGGGAAGACCGGGGAGGACTTTGTCTTGCATCTTGGTTACTAGCTCAGCCACAGTAGGATAGGGCACCCGTCAGAGTCATGAGGCCCTAGCTTCAGACAACATTTCTAGACACACCCAGGCCAGAAGCGAACCTGCTGCCTTGAAGGGAAGGACCCAATCCTGGCAGGATTCGTCACCTGCTAACTGAAGTGCCCTTTGGCCCTGAATAACCACCAGTGAAACTCAGGTACTACGTCAGGACTTTGGGTAAGACTCTAAGACTTGCTAGTTTCAGGTAAGACTCAGCACATTCCCAGCTGTGGTGGCTGTAGGGTAAGGCTCCTTCCACTTAAGAAAAGCAGAGGAAAAAGTAAAGGGGACTTTGTCTTGCACCTTAGGTACCAGCTCGGCCTCAGTGGGGTACAGCATCAAGCAGGTTCTTGGGGTCCCTGATTCCAGGACTTGGCTTTTGGACAGTATTTCTGGACCTGCTCTGGGCCAGAGAGGAGCACGCTGCCCTGATGGGTGAGTCCCAGGGCAGGCAGCATTCACTACAAGTTGACTGAAGAGCCCTTGGGCCTCAAGGAAACATTGGCAATAGCCTGGCGGTACTCCCTGTGGGCCTGTGATGGCAGCTCCTCTGCCTTTAGAAAGGGGAGGGAGAGTGGAAAGGACTGCATTTTGTGGTTCGAGTGTCAACTCAGCTGCAGTACAATAGAACACTAGGTAGACTTCTAAGGTTTTTGACTCTAGTCCCTGGCTCCCAGACAGCACCTCTGGACTTGCCCAGGGCCTGGAGGACCTCACCCTGGAGTGAAGGCCAAAGGCATGGCTGGCTTTGCCACTTGCTGACTGTAGAGCCCCTGAGCCTTGAGAAAACATAGGCAGTAGCTAGGAAGTGGTTACAGAAGGCCTTAGGCAAGCCTAGCACTGTGCGGGCTTATGGTGTGACCCAAGGCAGTCATAGTGGTGGTGGCCACAGGGATGCTTGTGTCACTCCACCCCCAAGCGCTAGGTGGCTCAGAACAGACAGACTCAGTTTGTTTGGGAGAAAGTAGGGGAAGAGAACAAAAGACTCTTCCTGGTGATCAAGAGAATTCTCCCAGATCATGTCCAAGACCGTCAGGGTAAGTACGTTTATGGGTCTGAAAGAACCAGTGTCACTGAACTTGGGGTGCCCACTAAAGCAGATATAGCTTAGATCACAACATCTGAGTTCCTTTGAATATCTGGAAAGCCTTCCCAAGAAGGACAGGCACAAACAAATCCAGACTGACAAGACTACAATAAAGACCCAAGTCTTCAATGCCCAGACACAGATGGATCATCTACAAGTATCAAGGGCATCCAGGGAAACATGACTTCACCGAATGAACTAAGTAAGGCACCAGGGATCACTCCTGGAGAAACAGAGATAATGTGACCTTTCAAACAGAGAATTCAAAATAGCCATTTTGAGGAAACTCAAAGAAATTCAAGATGACACAGAGAAGGAATTCGGAATTCTGTCAAACAAACTTAACAAAGAGATTGAAATAATCTTAAAGAACTATGAAACAACCTTTCTGAAAGTGCCTGCCTTACACCTCTGCAGTGGAGGTATGTTGCCTCTGGATTCATTGACTCAGTAAGATGTAGTGAAAACTGAAAACTGTAATAAATCTCAACTCCTATGAGCAACACCCGATTAAATTTCTTTCTGGCTTTTGCACAATGGTGGCAATGGCTATAATCCAGAACATAAACAAAAACTCATATGGAAGCAACAAACACGTTTTTAAAAATCATATGCTATTCACTAGCTCAAAGAACTCTTTGTCTAGGACTTTTGTCTGTGACTTATATTTATGTTACTGAATAACTCCACCCAGTGAACATGAAGCACAGATGAGTACAAAAAGGCAACATTTACATACTTTAATGATTCCCATATATGGACAATAGATATGCACGCCAAGACGTCTGGCAATTCATTTTTTTTTTTTTTTTTTGAAATTGACATAATGAGATGGTGACAAGTGAAGTGTGTGCATGGTCAGTCCCATGATAACTCAGACATTTACATTTACATTCTCATCTCTTGAAAATCAAGCCACTCATTCTCCATTGCCAATATGCGTTAAACCAACATGTCAATAATGGGCAAACTGCCACAAGTCAAATTTGCTAAAAACAGACCCATGGCATAAATAGAAACCAGAGCTTTAACCACTACTAATGCAATGTAAAAGTTAATAAGAACGATACAAGTCTTAAACCTCTTGCTTCTTGAAGCTTACTCTAGGGACTTGACAAACAATGATAAACAAGGACCAGAAAAAATCCATTCAGACTGTCACTTGAAATATGGGTTCTTCCACATCTCCATGTTGATTATCCTGCTAATATAGATTGTCTCTGGTTAAACTTACAACATATGCTGACCCTCTCTGCCACCCAATACATCCTGTTTACTGTGTATCTGTATATGAGTGTGGTGCTTACCTAGTTTCTCCAGATGGGAGGTGAACCCAGATTTGAAATCCCCATTGAGTCTTCCTACTTCTTTGCCAACTCTTTAAAAGTTTTGCACAATTCAGGTTTTTATAAAGACTGGTCAAGAAGAATTGATTCTATACTATTAAAAAGTTAACAAGAATTTGCCAGTATACAATACATAAGACATACAACCGTGAGGGTGTACATCTGAAGTTTACTACTAACCTGCTTCTCCTTTAATAAGGACAGCTTGAGTCATACTCTACACATTCTTCGTTTTCTTCTTTTCCTGTTTCCAACCACTATATCATTTTTAATCCAGAACCTGGCATCATGAGGTTTTATCTCCTCACCCTTGATGCTCTCGCTGACTCAACACTACACCCCAATTTTCATCCTGTCTGATCGCATCAGACTTAATACCTCTGCCATTGTTTTCATCACCCATATTTTCCACACATATGTATTGAACACAATTTTGTGTTCCAAGCACCATGGTAGGCACTAAAGATGTAGTGGAGAAAAGACACTGATATTTGACTCTCAGCTCTTCTTAACAGATCAAGTCTCAGTCTGGTTTCTCCAGCTATGTCTCCTGAGTCTTGAATAGTTCAGTGCTCCAAGATGACTCCTTGGCTCACAAGCTGGCATTAATCATTAGGGAGGCATCTCAGCCAAATTGAAACTGATCTCCCAGCAGGGGGAGAGAGGATGTCTGTACAATGTCAGAGCCTCTGTCTTACGGGGGCACTTCAGCCTCCCACCACACTGTCCCGTCTCTTCCTGGTGTCAGGGCAGATCCTACAACGCCCTTGAAGCCTCTCAGCCTGCAATTGCTTAAAGGTCAGTATTGCAGTTGAAGATCTCTATATATCTTATTTACTTTTTTTTACTTTGGTTATTTTTATTTCTGCACCTAATGACTTTGTATAAATCTGTGTCATTCAAGGACATCAGGAAATGAATCTCTTTGGTACCACTCACTCTTTTCCCATATAAAAAGTGGGGGCAGAGGAAAGTTTTCAGACCATTCAAAATGAGTTGCCTATATGCAGAATTTCTAATAAATCTGTACCAAATTATCTGCTATCAATGAGATGTTTTGGCTGGATTTCAATAAGGACTCTTTTTCTCCTAATTCCATTATGATTCAGCATTGAATTAATCTGTTTTACACAGGCAAATAAATGCATTTGGCATGTTAATGCTGAGTCTGAAGCATATCTCTGCCCATATGGGACAATATCTGAAATCATGAGGATATCACTACACACATTAGAAACACTTCCTCTGGGCAGAGTGCTGAAAGGAGAAAAATGTTTACAAAATAAAAAACAGAGAAAAACTCTATATAAGAATTACTCAGTCACGGATCTGCGTTCTCTTTACACAGATCACTGGAACTCATTAAATTTTTTGACATACTAAGGCACAACTATTGATATAATGTGTCTCATTTCGCATTTACCAAGTTTTAAAATACTACTTGCCCTACACTAATCATAGCCAATGAAAATGGAATGAGATGATACATATGGAACTGTTTTGAAAAGCCTCGAGGGCTATGTGTATTTAAGAGAGAGTGGTGATATTGGTATTACCAGTGGTGGAAGTGTAGCCTTTTTTTTTTTTGAGACAGAGTCTCACTTTGTCACCAGTCTGGAGTGCAATGACACAATCTCGGCTCACTGCAACCTCCACCTCCCGGGTTCAAGTGATTCTCCTGCCTCAGCCTCCTGAGTAGCTGGGACTACAGGCATACCGCACCCAGCTAATTTTTTGTATTTTTAGTAGAGATGGGGTTTCACTGTGTTACCCAGGATGGTCTCAATCTGCTGACCTCGTGATCCGCCCACCTTGGCCTCCCAATGTAGTCAATTTTTTTACAGTCTCCCTAATTTAGGGCCTACAGAGCATTAGTTCTGTGAGAAGCCCCTTGGAGGGCAGGCGGATTGTGGGGTTGGTTTTGCAGTCAAATAACCTCAGAAAACACTATACATGACATTTAACTTTTGAAATTTGAGAAGGACATTAGCCTTTCAAGGATTAGAATAGCCTTACAATAAAGAAATATGTTTAATTTTAATAATGCAGAATTTCTAAGATAAAAATGGATTTGAAATATATTCTTTTCTACATAACATCTGTTAATATTCCAAGGCATTAGAGTTTCAAAGAGAATCATTATTATTTAGAAGGAACATAGAATTAAATGTTCAACTGAATGAAATGCTTATCATAACTCCTTCCCCTCATGAAACCCCAAACTCTTGCCTATACTAGCAGCATGCAAAGTGGGATTCTTGATTTATGAGAAAGCCACTGACACTGGCATCCTCTTCAAAAATTAAAACCCAAGTTTGGGACTTAAAAACAATATCCCAAATGCCGATTATTTACACATGCCTGTAATATTTTTGTCACAAAGAGAAAAAATATCAGAGGAAAATATATTCATGGATTTTAAAGATGTATATAGCCCTCGTCTGAAAATGAAAATAAATCAATAAATGTTTATTAGCATGGTTAGCCCTATACTAGTGCTTTGAGTAACACAGCATTTCCTGCTTTCAAGGAGCTAATAGTCTTTTGGACCCCTCTATTTGAGAAATATATGTTCTAGAAGGTACAAGGAAGGACAAGATAACAAAACTTAAAATAATAGCTAATAGGCATTTGTTAGATATAAACATAAGTTATCCTGATAAATGTCACCAGCTGTGAGAAACCCTCCTGGCCCAGCCACAGAGAGACTGGGGAATGAAGAAGCCCATCTGATCCTGAACAGGTGTCCTTCCTTTACCATGTGGCCAGATGAGACCCCAATGCCCTTCTAAAACTCTATAAGTCAGGCTTGATGGCACATGCCTGAAATCCCAACACTTTGGGAGGCCGAGTTGGGAGGATTGCTTGATCCCAAGAATTTGAGCCCAGCCTGGGCAACATAGTGAAACCCCATCTCTACTAAAAATACAAAAAAAAAAAAAAAACAAATAGCTGAGTGTGGTAGCATGTGCCTGTGGTCCCAGCAACTTGGGAGGCTGAGATGTGAGGACTGCCTGAGCCTAGGAGGTGGAGGTCACGGTGAGACGAGATTGCACCACTGCACTATAGCCTGGCTGACAGAGTGAGACCCTGTCTATAAAAAAAAAACAAAAAAAAAACAAAAACAAAAACAAAAAACCCTCTATACCCTATGATAATAAATACAGCACAGAAAGTCTAATAAAAATATAAAAATGAAGTGTTCTGGAAAGAATGCAAAATGCAGAAAGGATAAATTCAAAATGTAAGAGAATAAGGAAATTAAAAAATAGAAGAAATGAGACTAAGAAAAATAAAATGAAACCAAGACAGAATGACACAAATTCCTTCTGTAAAATCCAAGAAGGCCAAAACTATGTGTTACAACTTACAGAGCTTCATGGGATCTGACCACTTTTTTGCCCAAGAATTTAAGTCTCATTTCTTAACAGGTCATTTCTCTTCCCACTCCCTTACCTAGTGATCTAAAGTTCATTTAGTCATGTGCAATAGCTGTGATGTTCTGGCAAAGAGACTTACCTATTTCCTTATGCATAAAATGAAACTCCAAGAGTTTGACTTTCCTTCTAGGAAAACAAACCGGCTGCCAGAAATGAAGAGATCTGGTACTGGCACGCTCAATGTGCTCACAAAACCATATGGTGGTTCTAAGCAGAAATGACAAGGGCCAACCATTATATGTCCACATTTAGGCAACACATTCATAAATAATATAAAAGCCAAGGTATATGGGGCTCTAAATTGTCCCCATCAATGCCACAGACACTCTCTAAGGATATCTAGAAATAGATATTAAAGGAAATAGATGGGAACTAGGCACCATGAGGGTGTCAAGCCATCATAGAGGGTCCAAAAATAAGTGCTCCCGTTCTCAAGTGCACTCAGCATTAGGTACAACTTTTGCTCAGTCAGTCAGGCAAAACTCTTAGTGTGCAGTGGTATTTACAAAAGAGCATATTCTGACCCTTTACATTTCAAAGTAATGTTGAAACACATCTGTTCAAATAACCCTCCCACCTCGACTGACTCACCTGGCAGGAAGAGTTAGTTTCCTGGCCAGCATGCAGCCAGACCCTCCTGATCTTCAACCAAAATATATAAAGCATATCATTGTCTTTTCATCCCAAAAAGCACAGAGATGAACCAAGCTTTTCTTTTCTGTGTGTTACTTAAAGCTATTCTCTGTCTTACACCTGGCATTCTCAGTAACCACCTCAAAGCTCCCTCCAATGAGGAGGCTCCATTAGATCTCCTATAGAGCCCCGTACTTACCTTGCCCATAGAATTTACCTCAGTGAAGGGAAATTATCTATTTATTTTCCTCTCTCCCCTACAAGACTATTTAAAATCCTCAAAAATGGAAAGCAAGCCATACTGATCTTCAGAACTCATTTCTACGACCCTGCAAGAAATGTACCAGGAAACTCTAAATGTTTGTTTTTGTTTTGTTTTGAGGCAAATGCGGTAAAGGGGGCTGGGAATAGGGAAAGATAAGAGAGTATTTATTTTTTAATCTCTACAATTCACAGATACATATTGATCACCTTACTCTATGCTAGGCTTAGTGTCAGGAAAAAGGGTTAGGCTCTCAAGGAAAAAGCAGTAAAGTTGAAAAGAAAAGAGGTTAACATATGTATAAGACAAGGTAGACTGTAAAAAATTGCATAAGAGAAGCACCAATTTTCCTTGGCACTTCATAAAACTAACCAGAAATCATTTCCTGAAGGTGGCATGGAAGTAATAAAGGATTTGAGCATGTGTCCGTAGGTGGACCCAGCAGCAGTAGCTCCATTAGCCCCCATGCGGGATCTGAAAAGTTAACAAACATTTTGAAAAGCAGATTGTTTCCCTTGACTGAAGCATAAGGTATGTAAATCAGAATGGAAATAAAGACTGGGCCTGAACCTTGGAAAGGGGCTTTGAATGCCAACCGCAAATTTAGGGTTTTTTGTAAATGGTGTGATGCCATCAACAATGTCTGAACAAGGGTATCACATAATTTTTGCTGGGTTTACGGTGATTGCTCTGGAGGCAGCATGGGAGGTGGTTTGGGAATAGGACATGCCAGTCTCAGGCCAGCACACCTGTTAGATCTCTCATCCCAGATCTTCATTTTTGCCTTTCAAATCAGAGTTTTCAAATCATGAAAAATCTTAGGCTGTATAAGATATAATAACTGAGCAGAAAATACTGGATTTACCAAAATTGAACATGAGGTAAATATTAATAAGAACATAAGAGACTAAACCATGAGTAGATGGAACAGAAGATAGACGATAAAGCAGAGATAAGGAATTATTCATAAGGGAAGTCTAGGATCAAGACAATTCCCGTATGGTAGCTAGGGTCTAAGATAGCACATAGTGGGAGTGAATTCTATTTTTACTCCCCTGGAAGGCTTTTTAGTTTTCTACCCTTGAGTGGGAAAAAAAGTACCCGGGCTACATTGCTCTCCCTCCATTGCCCTGCCCCCATGAGAGAATCTCAACAATTAAATTTCTTAAGGAATAAAAAAAGGTTGAGGTGACTTTAGTTGACATTGGTAATAGGGAGAACGAAAGCTGAAAAAAGGGTTCAGAGACCTTAATAAAAGTCTAATAGTTTGGAGAACTAGAAAGAGCTACAATAATTTAGTTTATAGCAAAAAGGGTGACCACATTTTTCCAAATTAAATAAAGGGGGGACAGCACTGGGGAGAAGGAACCATTTACAGTGGGAGTAGAGAGTTTCTTAGGAAATCAAACTAATATATACAGACATCAAGTAAATCTGTCACAACAGGGAAAATTTTCAGAAACCAGAGATCTGTGTGGTGTGGTTACATTTCCAGCAATCAAAAGGACAATACTACTTGCTTCAGAAGAATAGAGTTAAAGGGCTGATGGCTGGGTCTGGGAGATGCTTACCAAGACTTGAAACTTAGAGAGGCAATGGTTGCAGTAAAGAGCTACTTAAGGAACAATGGTAAGCCCCACCTTTTGGGATTCTGTACCTAGGATACAAATAAGGTTTAATATTAAGGTGTACTCTCCTTGGAACAAACACTCCAGTAATGAATTAGGAGCTCTTCCATGCTGTGATGGTTACTATTAGACATCAGTTTAACTGGATTGAGGGATACCTAGATGGCTGATGAAGCATTCTTTCTGGGTGGGTCTGTGAGGGTGTTGCCAGAGGAGATGGACATTTGAATCAGTGGACTAGGAGAGGAAGACCCACCCTCAGTGCAGGTGGGCACCATCCAATCAGCTGTCAGGGTAGCTAGAACAAAGCAGGTGGAAGAAGGGGAATACATAGCTTGCTTTCTAAGTCAGATTTCTCTTTCTCTCTTCCCATGTGGTGCTGGAAACTCAGCTTCTCCTCCTCCTGTCCTTGGACATCAAACTCCAGGTTCTTCAGCCTTTGGACTCTGAGACTTGCAGCAGCAGCCCCCCAGGGGCTCTCGGGCCTTCAGCCTCAGACTGAGTGAGTGCTGCACTGTCAGCTTCCCTGGTTTTGAGGCTTTCAGATTTTGAGCCATTACCAGCTTCTCTCTTTCCCCAGCTTGCAGGGCACTTCACCTTGTAACCATGTGATTCAATTATCCCTGATAAACTCCTATATATCCTACTGGTATGTGTGTGTGTTGTGTGTGTGTGTGTGTGTATATCTCCTACTGGTTCTCTTCCTCCTGAGAACCCTAAGACACATACCTAAATTGAGCATGTGTAGCATTGTATGTTGAGTTGACTTCATGGGGATGTTGAGCAAGTGGAGTGCCCACCAACTGGCACAGAGCAGGCATCTGGAAGGCGGAAAGAACTTTCGAGAGGGTCTGGTTAAGCCTCCTTATTTTACAAATGCAAACACATTTACAAATGCAAACACTGAGTCCAAAAAGGATAAAACACCTACCCCAAGTTTTCACGTGGATAGTTAGTGGCAGAACTGGGACTGAACTCCAGATTTTCTGACTCTCCATGCACTGCTCTTTGCAAAGCCAGCAGGAGCTGTGAGGCAGTCATCTGTGGGGTCACCCACATCAGTCAGCTCTACCCTATGGGCCAACAGGAAAACAGTGACTCACAAAATCCAATGGTCCTTTGGAATGCGTAAGAGGTGTGCCTGTCTTCTGTGCTATAAAGCGTTTTCCATTTTTGTAAATAAAATCCCATTTTAAATGCCCTAGGAGAGTTGGCAATTTTAAGTGCCTTACGGACTACGTTCATATATGGTCAGGCTTAGCACGGACTAAGACTGACTGACGGATGAGTCATTTGATAGATGGAGAGCAAATTTCTGTACACCGTATTTCAAATTGTCAGATTTGCTTCAAGTGAGCACACCTGTCTGTGACTTTTGCTTAGGCCAAAAGCCACATTCATTTGCATTTTAAAGCTCTAAGGAGTGAAAGGAAGAATCAGAGCTTGAAATCTGGCCTGGGCAGCACAAATAGTTGAAAATTAACTATTTGAGAACATAGATGTGAATGTGCAGTTTTTAAAGCCAGATCGCATTGTTTTCCGATCCAGAAATCATTGAAAACTCAAGGATCTCATGGATCAGGTATATTATTTAGGGATAATGTAAAGCTACATCAGGTGAGAAAGAGACTGGGCTCCTCGGACACACAGAGAAGACATCACCCTTTATGTGAATCCCATATGTCATCCTGGCCACACCGTGAGAGGATCCTGCCTTCCTACTCCCTTCCTGCAACCACACAGGGCACTCCAGGGAAACTGGGCTAGAACCACTACTGTTTCTGCCACCTTGCTCAGGCCTCCAAGTCTGCAGGATGCAAACACTCTGTGTTCTCTATTCCCAACAGTCCGAGATGTACAGGCAAGCATTTATCTGCAAAGTTACAATAAAGACCCTATATTCAAAGAAAAATGAAATCTTGAAAATATGCCATTTTCACCATGCCATTCTATTGCTCAAAAATCTTCATCGATTCTGCATTGCTTACAGAATACAGTTCAGACTACTGAGGTGACCTCATCCCTCCTCTCCATTTCTCAGCCTCATTTGTCTACTACATAAACCCTTCTATTCTGTCATGCTGGCCAATTCACCACCTTCTGAATATTCCTGTGATTTCCCTGGTTGCACACATACCCTCCCTTGTCTGGAATGTACTACTGTGCATCGCTCATCTATTCAAATGCTACTTTCCATGGCTCAGCTCAAATGCCACCTCCTCCCTGAAGTCTCTTCACTAAAATTCAACTATCAAGATTTCATGCTTTTCTTCCTCTGTGAGAACAGATGTCTTATTTTCTTCTGCTTTGAATACCTCACATTGTCTGATATCCATTTTTAATAAATATTTGTTAACTGATTAATTCAAAATAAACTCCAAAAAAGGATTACATTTGCAAAGTTCTCAAAAGTAAGGTAATGATCTGTAGCTGTTATAGCCACACAATGGAAACTTCAGAGCATCTAGTATGTTGTCATTGGATTCCTTTCCTTCCACAGAAGACCAAACTAGGTCATTTCAAACCTCAGTCACCTTCAGATTGATTCTAGGAAGGGCACACTAAGAGTCAGCAAAGAGATCACATTCCTGGATTCCTGACTTGTTGTCCAGATCTGCTACTGAATCAGATTCAGGCAAGTGTGAACGGGAGAAAGGAACTAATCATTAGTGCCATCCAAATAAAATGAAAGCAGTGCTTTTGTTATGTTGGCTGCATAATCAGGTTTGAAAGGAGGAAAGAATTAAAAATAAGAAGAGAAATACAGCTTACAGCCATCAATTGTCTTTTCTTCAAATGTGCTTTTCTTCCCTTTCAGGTTTTTTTTTTTTTTTATACGTATGTGATGGAACTGGAATGTTTGAGAGGCATTAACTTAGGATTGAAAACATGATTTGTTGTAATCGATAAGGGTATTTACTAACATGCTTTATCACCCAGATTCT
Source organism: Papio anubis (assembly GCF_008728515.1). Taxonomy (NCBI): domain Eukaryota; kingdom Metazoa; phylum Chordata; class Mammalia; order Primates; family Cercopithecidae; genus Papio; species Papio anubis. Next base: position 19,577,809 of record NC_044977.1, read on the forward strand.
CCTCTAAGAGTTCCATTTTGTCTCCCCAGAACACATTTCTTTGCTAAATTAAAAAGTTCCAAAAGTGGTATCGTGCTTGTAAAATCACATCTGATTTCAGGGTTAGGTCCAAGAATAAATAATGCAGTCCTATTTCTAGGTCGAGTAACAAGTGTTATTCATTTGACAGACTTCACTCAGTAGATTTGTCCATGTCCTCAAAAGACATACTACTTGGGAAGAGGAAAACTGAGTTAGGGAGGGTAAGAAGAGTGTAAAACCAAATAGCAAATGGGCAGAAAAGTTGATGTGAAAGTTTTAGCTTTCTAAGTATTCATTAAACTAACAAATGCTGACCGATCTCTATTGTCAGTGCTCAATACTGCTGTTTATTCAATTAGCCAGACTATATATATTTATATTTATTGAGCACTTATTTTTTGCTAGCTAGTAAGCCACTAGCTATAACTTTGTGCAGCCAAAAAATTATTGAATATAATTTGAATAGGGAACGTAGAGATTAAAAATTATAAAAATTAAGGCAAATAATCAATAATGCAAAACATCACGAATAAATTTGAAAACTCTGATGTCAAATATGTGTTTACAATAAAAATTTTAAATTTTTTATTTCATATGATTGTTCTTGCTTCATATCCCAGGCACATGGGAGTTTAGTTCACTGACTCCCATGTGTAACCAATTGAGAATGAGCTTAGTTACAAAGGAAGCAATTGAGGCTTTGAGCTCTTGAAGCTAACAGATGGAAATACGTATGTAAAAAACTAAGTCCAGTGTAAACTCGGCACATATGGATGTAAGTATTATTATTACCCAAATGGCACTATTAGGTATTTTCTTAATAGATTCTTTTAAAATGCTTTTTTATGGTTGTGGACCTTTTTTAGACCAATAGTTCTTAAGAAGAGGAGGGGATTTTGCCCCTCAGGGACAACTGGTTAAATCTAGAGACATTTTTTATTTTCACAACTGGGTGGGGAGTGCGGAATGGGTACTGCTACTGGCATCTGGTGGGTAGAGACCAGGAATACTGCTTAACATTCTACAATGCACAGGAAAGATCCCTACAACAAAGAAATATCCTCGAGAAAGTTTCAGTAGTGCAAAGTTTGAGTAATTCTGCTCTTCACCATCATGTTTCCTTCTCTTGGAGCCTGGTACCAGCCAAAGACATCAGGATCTAACTTGAGACCAACCTAAGTGTTCTATGTGGCAGCCTGATGTACTGAAGAGTGCCTAAGGTTTGCAAGCCGGCTAGCTGTGGTTCCCCATCTCGCTAGCTTGAGCCAGTTATTTAAACCCTTAGAGATGCCTTTCTTTAAATTAAAAAAAAAAAAAAAAACTGCGCTATATGAATCATACCTACCTCATAAGGTTGCGGTGAACACTGAATCAAGTACATATACATATTCAGTACAATTATTTCATTCCTTTATTATTTCTAGCCTACTCATCTCTCCCCCCTCCCATTCCTGCCTTTTCCCCCTCCCGGTACTGCATCTCCCACCCCAAGTCTCAGGTTCTCTTTTAAAATGCTTTAATTCCTTCGGTGGCAAAAATCAGGCTTGGACTAGGAAGTGAGTCACCACTCAGCAGCGAAAGGAGCTTGTTTTTCTTTCTCTGAATGCATTTCTTAGTAATTTCAGACTGATCCTTTAGCCACTTGTTGGTTGAATCCTCTCTTAATGTTTAAGACACACTGAGAAAGAGCTGTGGCACCAAGACGTTTTCCGATTGTTAGGAATGAGAGTGTTTTAAATACCGAAAATAACCAGAGGGCAGAGAGCTCTGAAATCCTATGTTACATAAGCAGATGCTGGAAGACCCAGGCTGGTTCTGAGGTTCCTCTCTCCACAAGCAAGTCCTCGCGGATCCTCCCCGTTGCTGGATTTACTTTAATGCTGCCGAAGTCTCAAGAGGGGCCTCTGGATGCTCAGAAGACAGGGAGCGCAGGAACTTTCTTGTCAAATAAGCCTTGCCTGGAGGGAGAGGGACGGGGCTGCGGGCTGGGGGCTGCCTGGTTCCAGGCTGTGTCAGTGCCTCCGGCTCCAGGTTCGGGTCCAAGCCTGCACTTCGGCTCTGCTGCTCGGACGCCCCGCTTCCCCTCCCTTGCCTCGCTTAGAAACCCTTCAGTTCTCCCGGACCGCTATGTAGCTTTTCAAATTCCCAAATTCCCAGAAAACACCTTCAAAAGTCACAATCACCCACAACTCCGTCTGCCAAAAAATGTCATGCAAAAACGGAAAATACTCCAATTCCCCTTTCCTCCCAGACTCTCTCGCGCTCTCTCTCTCTCTCTCTCTGTCTCTCTGTTATTCATTTTCTCCCCCACTTTTCCCCATCTGTGGTCTAGATCCCTTTCTCTATTTCTCGTTCCCTCTCTTTTTTCCCTTCTCCCTCTCTCCCTTTTCCACTCCTTCCTCCGTCGTGACCGCGCCCCCCCTCCCCCACCCGGTCGTCTCTCCTCCGCCTCGCGGGCTCCCGTCTCTGCCCTCTCCTCCCCTCCCCAGAGAAGAGTGTCCAGCTCCTCCAGAGGCTGCCCGCCCGCCGCTCCTTCCCTGCCCACCTACTATGAGGAGCAGCTCCTCCCACCTGCCCATAAAAGCCAAGTGCATGTTACCAGCAGCGGATCACAGCCCTTCCCCGATCCTCTCCGTGGGAGCCCGCGAGCCTCTCTCCCTGATCTTACGTGCTCAAGGTAAGATAGCGCTTCTGCAGGCAGCTGACCTACCGGGGGTTGCTGTGGGGGAATAAGACACCGTCTGGCCAACGCGTTTGCTGTTTGGTTAGAGCTGATTCTTACGGATGCGCGATCCGCTGCTCCTTTAACTAGCAACTGGTTTGAAAACAAACTTCTGTTTGAATGGTAAAATAAAAGCTCCTTTAGGGAAGAAACAGCAGCATAAATATTGCGAAAACCTTTCTCTTTTTAATCACTTTTTCTCCTGTTGCTGACTGTTGCTGAGGTTAAAATGTATCTGTTTGGGGTGTTGTACTGACGTTTTTCATTGTACATATTTCACACATCAGTGGGGGCAAGGCAAACGTTGTCCCATTGTCAAAAATGTACTTTGAAAGAACACAGTTAACTTCCTAAAAATAGCACAGTCAAAAGGTCTGCTAACAATTTTGTGATGTTTTCCAAACCCCCAAGACAGCTTCTGTAGTCCTTTAAAAAATATCTTTCCAGGTTTTAGCGCTTGGAAAAAATTATGTGAACGGGTGCCCTTTGCACAGGGACAGTGTAAGTAATCAGGTGGCTGGTAGATAGGAAAGAACAAATCCAAATTTACAAGCCAGGGTAGAATGTGCTCTCTCACCAGGCTATCTTTTCACGACATCCTAAAATGAGAATTGTGATGGAACTAAGAAAGTGTATAAAAGAACTTCATGAATTTCTGTACACACACCTAAACACAAAGCGTTTCAATATGTTTCACAGTAAGAGAATAATACAGGCCAGATTATACAATACTTCTGTGCACACCAGATGGTTGTAAAGAAAGATCAGCTAGAAAGGCTTTGGAAGTTTTAATCCTTTTTTCCACCCTTTTTCCCCCTCATTTAGTAAATTAAAACCTACCTGATTGGCATCCAATTGTCAGTGTTTAAACTACCCTCTTTAAAATAAAATGATCTCTTCTTATTCCTAAGGTAGAATAAACGTGCACCTGCGAAAAGAAAAACATACACCACAACCACTTCTGTAAAACCAGACACTTGGTCCATGAAGTTTGCCATCAAATTCTGTGGGTTGTGTGGGATGAAACTCTCTCATGTGGGAGAAAAAACCTCTTCAAATGTTTCCTCTGGGGAATTGCACAAGACCACTTAGAGAAGGCAAACCAAAACTGCCAGTCAGGAAACCAAACCACTCTTTTAGCCCTTAAGGTTCTTAAAGTAAGAAGAGAAATGAATTCTTTATTTTTTGTTTGTTTGTTTATATTATCTCATGTGGAAAGAAAAAACTCATCGAAGCTGTATAAAATTCTCCTCTATTAACAAAACAAGACTCATTAGAAATTTAACTTAGGTCTTCCAAACCGTTTCTCCTTAGCTTTTGCATATCAAAAGTAATAAAAATATTTAAAAGATCTATTTGAGATGGAGAGGATTCAGTGCTGTTACTCAAATGCAAGAGTTACATGTAAAGTTTCAGTCATGTTAAATCTTTCTTCATTGGAAAAAAATATTGCAAGAAGTGCAGTTTCCTTTAAGCAAATGATATAAAATTACTATTGGCCAAGATAGTATGTGGCCTGAGCATATTAACATACCTTTTATCTCATGCCACAATGCAGACTGCTTGCTTTATATCTGATGTACATAGGTAATCAACCATGACAAGAGTACAGGTATGGGACAAGGCCAAACCAAGTATGTGGCACATTCAAGTTAATTCTTCTTTTATGATAGTGCCTGACTCACATCCAATATCACAAGGATGAAAATACGCTGCTTCATTCTCCCGATCCCCTTGAGGGAAGTTATCTTTCCTTGGGGTGGAGGGGGAAATGCTCCCAGTTTAAATGAGCTTCCAGTTATTCCTAAGTTTGGGGATAAAAGTATTCTCCAAGGGTTTGCTTCTGCTTTCTCTGGCAATTAATGCACTGGACCAGCTATGAACCTTTTAGCAGTAACTGCCTTCCCTATGTCCTATCAAGTTCAAGCCCCTAAATAACTGAGTGAGATCATCTTAGTTTGCTCATGATCTAACGTTCCCAGGGGCAAAGCTATCCTTTCTCCATAGGGTACATACCAAGCAAGATGACACTGCTCTTCTTAAGCTTTTAGAAAAATCAATGTTGAAGTTTCATGTAGTCACCCCCAATCTCCCCTTCTGCATAGGATGTGGATACTTCACGTGAGTCTCCTCTTTTTGCCATTATGTAGCTGCCTCTTGATCAAGTCCATGACTATACCCAACCAATGCATTGCAGCGGGCTTGGGAGGACTTCTTAATGTTTCTCAGAAAAGACAAGATGAGAAACTGCCCCTTTCACTAGAGACACACGAAGGGCACTCTACTGATTTTGAGGGCTTGCTGTTCCTACAGAAACGTGCATTTTAGATGTTCTCCTAATGTCAAAATTATAAAATGATATCCTTTTCATGATCAGAAAACATATGCTACTTTATTCCTATTTGTGAAACAAAAATCAAGGAGAAGGGATTGGGGTGAAAAGGAACTTGAAAGAGAAGCTGGAGGAATCACAGAAGTGCCCTAGGAGAAAAGCAAGATTAGGAGCTCTGTTACGAAACGTAACTTCCCCCAACCCTCATTTATGTGAACATGAGGGGATGGGGAAGAGTAAAAATCCATGTCTGCTCTTGTCTTTTTATTTGTTTGTTGTTTTTTAATCAATGAAAGTATAAGATCCATCTTTACTCTGCCCCTCTCCTTAGCCCTCCTTCTTTAACAGAAAAGAACAGCTTGGTTCTAATGATGAAAATGATTTCAGGTTTGCCCATATTTAAAAACCCACAGTAATTTATGAGTCATAATTCTAAAAGCTATACTATGAGTAAAAAAAAAAATCCTTAAAACATGTTTTTAACTAATGGATGGATCATGTCTACAAAACCAACCCTAAGTCTCCTGAAAAGCGTAATGTTGAGTGCTTATTTGCAAGCTAAAAGTTAGAAACAGTAATTTACTCCTTATCCATGGTTACTCACTTTGGTATGGAAACTTGCAGAGAGATTGAGACACACTGTATTTCCTAAAACCTCTGGTCCTCCAAGTAACCCTCTGGGAGCTAGGTGTTTCTGCTTTGACCTGCTTCTCTTCAACCAGACCCCTATAAACATACATGTACATAAGTTAAAGAAGGTACAGATCTTGAAACTTGAGTGTATTCTTGTGAATGGTGCACTATTCTAACTATTGAGTGAAAAGAAAACCGAAAGGAGAGGAGAGGAGAATTAAGGGGAGAATGAATGCCCTTAGGAATTTAGGGAATCTTTCTTTTTAGCATTGTGTGAAAAGGATCTCTCAATCCCTAAAGCATCTAGGAATACACATTTTTTTTAAAGAACCTGTTCATAAGTTGTCACAAAATGCTAAGCATATAATGAAGAAGATCTTCCAGTGACCTGGCAGACCTGGTTACACCCCGCAGTACTAAATTATAGCTCTACTAAACTCCCCCTTTCTAGAGAGATAAGGAGTGAGAAGTATGAGCATGAACCACATTTCAACACCAACAGAGCAAAGCTGCTAATCAGAGATCCCTCTATCACTTTAGTAACTGTGTTTGTTGTTTGAGGAAGAACGTTCTTCATAGTTTTTCCTCAAGTAGATTTGCAGGAATGGGGTTAAAGGGAGTCACACAAGGTTAGAATGTCTGTAAGCCTGGAGCCCTGTGTACTCAAATCCATGAAGCCATTGAAATTGCATCAGATCAAACTGGAGTGAATGAAACAAAAAGTGTTCACCAAAACGGATCATAATCAATTAAAATAAAAATAATGAATTCTAACTTCTCAATGTAGGATAAGAGCAAAAGCAACAACTTTAGCTGACTATGTAAAATATGAACACACACCTGACAATTCACCTTCAGTGTCCTGTATTTATTTGGTGCTCACTTTCATTGTCCCTCCTGGACAACAAAAACTGACCCTTCTCGCCTTCAGCAAATCTTTCAGGATATGCAGATACAGTCATATGTGACATCTCCTTTGTTCTTTCACTGGAAGAAATCTCTTTTTAATTCTCATAGAACAAGTTTCTAAAGAACCACTCATACTTGTGGTTTCTCTCATTATCAAAAATTTCCTCATACTTCTCTTAAATAGGATATAAATTTCCACCCTATCAAATGTAAAAGTTTCACATTTTTCTAAACTTTAATTCACATACCTAGAAGAAAGTAATTTAAAATTGCTACTTGCCTCCAACAGAGTATCTGAGATGAGGTTTCAAGATAAGCCGTTTTACTTATCCAGTACCTATTACAACTACTTGGAAATTAAAAAAACAAACCTTAGAGAATCACAAAAGGTAAAATACTGGAAAAGACCTTGGAGCTAATTGTAACTAAAAGTTAATTTTACAGGTGCAAAAAATCAGAAAGGTTAATGTCTTTCCCGAGGCCACCCAGATGAGTATAGCACACCCAAGGCTGGAGTTCATACAGCCAAAGTCTCCAACCCATGCTTAATCTTGAATAACTACAGTGTGGCTCCTCGTATAATGTGAATCTAAGGTGTCTTTGACTATGCTGAGCATTCTGTAGGCACTTAACATACAGGGCTCTCAGAAACCATAGCTTGGTAGAGGTTTGGACTACAGCTATACCTCCACTACCAAATGTCTAGGACACATTGATATAAATTCTTGTAAAGAGTGAAGTCAGTGGTCACCACCATCACATGGATGGTATATTTTTTACCAGCCCAGGATATGGTACATAGTAGCTGCTCAGTAAATCTGTGTTGAGTGGGTGAGTGAATGGGGAAAAAAGCTAAGTATAAAATATCCATTTTCCTAAATTCCTTTCTTACTTGTAGAAAATATAGTCCATAAAACTACTTTCTACAAAGTAAGGGATTTACAAAGTAAATTTTACTTTGTAGAAAATAGAGTCTATATAGACATATAGTGACTCAGGTCTCAAATGTATTGAGTGTAAGATTCTCCCTTGCTTTGGGAAATATAGGAGAGTTCATTTTAACCTTAGCAATGGCTAAGCTATTTTCCTGTCTGTAGTGTTCTCACTAGTTCTTCTCACATTTACCTGAGTTCTAGAAACTATATTATTTTTTACAGGAGGCTTAAGATCTAGTTCCAATATTCATTTGAGGAACAAATGTATTAGAATGTGATGATTTACAGCGTAATTCTCCTCTTCTTCCACCCAACAGACAATGTGTTGCCAATTTAACCATTTTGTACCTTCCTCCGCCTTTAATGAGAGAAAGAGCAAAATACCCATAATGGATAATCAGGAAAAACATTAAGGGACACATCAGTCAGAATGTGTAGGTATGAGATTTGTTGTAACAGAGGGGAGAGGTGATCAAGGGACCAAGAGTATAGAGGCAGAATAGTGAAGCTAAGAGAGTTGATTCCTCTGAAACAGAAGAGGGAGAATCTCCAAGAGTTTTGAAGTGCTACAAGAGATTTTAATAGGATTGTCTAAAACCAGACCCTCTCAAATGCTTGAGAGATCACTTTCTGTTTGAGTCAGGGTTCTTTAAATACAACACTAATTGAAGCCTGGATCACACAGGTGTGAAAGCTTTACTATATCTATTAAAACTTCTTATCCTTTGATGGGACCTCAAGTGGGAAAAGGTGAAATGGGACCTCATTTCACCTCCTTTTAGACTTGACTCTGCCCCAGGATAATAACTCCATGGAAGTCAAGTCATTGAAATGTTCACTGCTAAAATAACAGCACAATTATTGGTAACACATAAAGTCACTCCACCATAGAAAGTGATGAAGGCAGGAAAGAATATTCTTGTATTGTTTCTGTAAACAATTTACCCTGAATAAGCGGACAGATGTTAGCCCAGATGCTTCTTCACTTTCCTCTGAAGCATGCCTGACAATTGTTTCCATATCTCCGAAATAGTAAGTGTGTTTCTAAAATTGATTTATTATATGTTAAATTTAACACAGTCTATGGCTAAGCATGATTGTGAAAACATTCTTTTAAGTAAGTCTTTTTTGAAGACTGTCTCTCTTAAGCTTCCAATTGATGTGTTTACACCACAGGATATTTAGGCGTTGGATCATTTGATGTGCTGAGACTGAAGACAATTAATCACTTCACGTGCTACTTTTCCAACGCTAACTAAACAGGCCTGGGTGTGGGTGTCAGCTGTCAACCTCTCTAGGAAATAACATGCATCTAGCCTATTGGGGAGCTTCTCTAGTCCCCTCTGTTAGCTAGATAAAACAGCTGCTTTTTGGAAGTCTGGGCCAATGGCCTCCATAATTGAGGCTTCATGTTCTAAGGCAATTATAGCTAGTCTATGGCAGCAGAGGGGTTAAGTTGCAGCTGCCATCAGTTCAGTAGGAGGATTTCAAATATTACCAGCTGACTAAAGAGCACTGCAATGGGGCAGGTGGGAGGCATTTTCAAGCAATCATCCCATTGAGGATCTTCCTCCAACTAGCATGCTGTCTACACTCTGACGATAAGCCTAAGCTTCATTCATAAATTCAGTGACGATTGTACATTATTGTATTTCTTTAAAGATCCACTTAGCGATTGCCCAGCCTTAAAGTCCAGGAGTCATGGTGTTGATCAGTGCTCTCAATCCAAACAAGCGGCTTCTTGTTAAATGGCAGATGTAAGATTAAAGCCAAAAAGTACATGAAGGGAGGCACTAGGGGGAGCTAAGAATTTGTGAGTTAGGTAGCCAAGATTGTTGAGGTTGGAAGAATGAGGAAAGAAAGGGGATCTGTGGCGAAAATATGCTATCGGATCCACAGTTCCTAATTTAAGGGCATGTCTAGTCCCTTTTCCAGCCCCCAGCTAATTACAATCCCCAGCTACCCAAGTAGAGAGGGAGGTTGTTCACCAGTAGAGGGAGCCAGGGGCTGGGTGTCTCAATAGAAACAGATCTGTTCCCAGAAGGGGCCTTTAGATTTAAATTTTTCAGATCGAAGGCAGAGCAAAGTGTCCTTTACAACCAATGGCTAAAATGTATACCATAGTAATACATCACATTGTTAGTTTTCTTTAATAAAAAAAAAAAAAAAATCCTAATTTAAGCCTCTAAGAATAAATCACCCACATTTCTGGCATTAGCAATGCCTGAAATGTCCAGGCTTGTGGAAGTTTATTTGAAAGAAAACTAAAACAATCTTAGAAAATGTTCTTTCCAAGGCTACCACCAGCCAAGACTGAATCTAAATGCTCAGTTCAGTAATAAACAAAGCCTGGCAGCTGGGGGTCAGTGAGAGACAAGCGCAAAGTCTGAGGAAGCCTGCGGTGACTAGACCCTCCCTGTCAGCAGAGTAATGGGAAGGGAGCTGGAAGAAAAAAGACAGAAATGGGTCAAACAGGTTTCTCCAGCCCAGATGGCCCAGAACCTGCTCCCCTAAATCTGGGTCTCTCCAGGGAGCAGCCAGGGTCTTGCCTAGACTGAAGTGAATACCTTTCTGTTGAACATTTCCATTGCACAGCTGTGTGAGGATGGCTTGTTAAGACTTGAGATACTTGCATAATTCAGAACCCTTTGGGGGATAGAGATCAATTAGGACCATAAAAAAAAGAATCCTTGGCACACCAGAGGAGAGCTGCTTGCTTAGTAAAAATTATGACATTCACAGCAAAACAGCAATCCTCTAAGATCATTTTTTGTGTCCATAGAGATGAAGCTATGGAGTTGGTGTGCATGTGACTTGCAAATCACCAGAAAATCTTCAGTGTTTTTTTTTTTTTTTGAGGCGGGTCTCGCTCTGTCGCCAGGCTGGGTGGGCGGCCGGATCTCCAGCTCACTGCAGCTCAGCCTCCCGGGTTCACCTTCTCCGGCCTCTCAGCCTCCCGAGTAGCTGGGACTACAGGCCCGCCACCTGCAGCCCGGCTAGTTTTGTGCCATTTCTTAATAGAGGCGGGGTTTCACCGTGTTAGCCAGGATGGTCTCGATCTCCTGACCTCGTGATCCGCCCGTCTCGGCCTCCCAAAGTGCTGGGATTACAGGCTTGAGCCACCGCGCCCGGCCCTCTTCAGTGTTTTAATTTCAAAAACACCTTGACTGTCTCTGGGGTAAGGAGCATATCACTGATCATCTCTGTGCCTTTATTTATTTATCTTAAGCAGAACAATTTTTAAATAACTACTTTCTTTGCCACTTAGAGACATGTGAGGTCTTGTCAAGTATTTTTCAGAAAGATACTAATTAAGCATGCATTTTATGGTTATTCATTTAGTATGGTAAATGGATTATACTTACAATACCTAGGAAGGGCTCAAAGTATTTATACAAAATCAGTCAAAATGGGATAAAATGTCAAATAGCCAGATAATCTTCCAAGATATAGCAAGAGTATTTTTGTTTCTTAGAATACAGAGGTCAATCCCACATATCTCAAAAGGCCAAACAAGATCAAGGGTAAGTGGAAAGTAAAAAAACAAACAATAATTAGAAAATGGCTTAAAGAGTCTTAAAAGGCCTATATTCTTACCAATCTAAATTTTGAGACCAGCCAAAGGTTAATTTCTCACATACAATACAGGGTTTCTGATCTAAAAACTCTATTTTAACTGGAGAAAGATAACTGTTTAATAATGACTTTTGTATAAAATATCTACATCCCTTGCTTCAATATTTTCCAAAGTGCATTTCAAAACACGACTACCTGGGATTGATCGATGTTTATACCAGAAAAGGTTCTGTGGTCAAATAAGTTTTAGAAACACTCAATGAAACAATATTAAACATTTTTATTCACTGCATGACTTTACAGAAATTTTTATATGTTATATATTTTTTCATCCTCCAAAGACATTACAATTAAGAGTTCCTTAAACATTTGACGACAGATCTACCCTGCCTGAGCGCATCTCCTGGGATTGATATTCTACAGAACAGCTTAAGAATAGTTTAAGAATCACTTCCTGCAGCATTATTTCAAGATCACTCAGAACATGGTATTTTCAGTCTTGCTAGTTGTTAAGTAATACATACTGAATGTCACTATAAGATATGTAGAGAGATTTCTAAAACCCAGGTGAAAAAGGAACAAAAGAAGTAGATAATATGCCTTTGTTCTATGGCTCAATTCTTTATTACAATAATAGCAGGAATGTCAGAATTATTCAAGCCTGTCTCTTTCTCATTCTCTCTCTCTTTCTCTTTCTCTCTCTCTCATATCTTCAACCTCCACTTCTACCCAAAAAATCTTTAGAACACTGGATAAACTGAAGTTGTCTCTTCGTTCCCGTCTCACTCTCTGAATACTGTGTAGAGAAAAGTGGCCAAGAATGAGCAATAAGTTCAATAAATGAGGAGCCTAGATAATTCTTTGAACTAGCTCATCAGTCTCTGAGCTGTTAATTCCCTGCTTTATCTTTACTATCATTAACTAACCAAGATCATTGGCCAAATATTTTCTTTGAGCATTTGCTTTCTCACCATCAATAGGGAGCTAATTTCTGTAGGAAGAACACACTGATATTCTGGTGTAATTTACTGCATGAGGAATTATTTAGTTTATCTGTGACACTCAGACCTCCCACTCCATACAATTTACTATTTCTCTTAGGATATTACTCTGGGAATTATCTTTCCACTTCACAAAGTTAGTGCCTGGAGGTCAGTATTCCATAAGTGGCACAGTTGAGCACCCTCTCCTTTAAGAAAATAAGTAGCTCATAGTCATCTAAAGGAGAAGGGAGAAATTCAAACACATCATTAGTGGTTATAATAAAAAAAAAGCTATTTGTTATTTAATAGGACCAGACATTGTGCTAGTCCCATTATCTATATTCCCCATGTCAACCCTACAAGGAGGATATTATTATTCCCAATTTCACAATGAGAAAAACTAAGCTTCCACTCCTTAAGCAACTTGCCTAGGGCCACACAGCTAGGAAGAGGCAGAGCAGGTACTTCCATCCAGGTCACATGCCAAAGTCCACGGTCTTCCTGCCTGCCTGTGCTGCCTCTCATGATGTCTTGTCCTATCATAACAGGAAAAAAATAAAAATAAACTTCCTATGACAACGCCTCTGACTCATAAAGAAAGTGAGAAATTCTAGTGGCTCTGTTCCTAGACACTTCTTACTGGCTCTCTTTCTTGTTTTAATACAGTGATTTTAATTTCTTTTTCTTTTTTGTATTTTTTTTCTAAAAGCATGCTGTCATTTCAGAGCCAAAAAAGTAAGGACTGTGTAATTAGAAAAGCAAAAAACAAACAAACAAACAACAAAACAAAAAACATCATTTCTCCCTGGGGTAATTTTTAAGAGCTAAAAGTTAGTCCATAAACTCTCCCCAAATGAAGACAAGTTGCTTGGCAAAAATCCAGTAAAAAGAGTGACAGTCTAGCATGTCATTCTTAAGGCAATAGAAGTTCCCATGAATCTATGAGAAACACTAGAGCAAAGGCACCTCCACACATTAAATGAACTTGTATCTAGCTCCCCAGATTATTCTCTTTGGCACGACTTTTACCATAAACCATAGCCAGATGATGACAGTAAAGATGACTTAAATGTTTCCCCCAAGCCATGAGAGTCACCTAGGAAAATGTCTATGTTGTCTACACCTGCTGCTTAGCCTGCATGAAAGTGTATATAGAAATAAATATACCTCTGTTGTGGGGTGGAGGGAGCGGGGAGGGATAGCATTGGGAGATATGCCTGAGGTAAACAACGAGTTAATGGGTGCAGCACACCAACATGGCACATGTATACATATGTAACAAACCCGCACGTTGGGCACATGTACCCTAGAACTTAAAGTATAATAAAAAATTGTTTTAAGAAAAGGAAAAAAAAAAAAAGAAACAAATATACCTCAAGCCCTTCCTTTATCCTGTGCCAAAGACAAAAATGGAAACAAAGCCTAGCTTTTTCCCCATGCTCACATTCTGCTATGCTTTTTGGCTTTTGTTCTTGATCTTCCCTCTCTGCTTGTAGTATTTCTCACTTAATCTACTAGATTCATTTATACTCCTCTTCCAAGAGTCAGATTAAGTAAGTATCTTCCCCTCTGTGAGAACATGCCTGAAACCAGCCTGACCCAAGCTGCCTCATGGATCTCTGACAGACTCCCTAGAACTCTGTACGGGCCCTGCCACCGTTGTCTCCATTCTATAATGGCATGGGTTTAATTTGGGTATCCATCTCCGTAAAGACCATGAGCTCCCTGCAGAAAGATTTGTGTCTTATTTACCTCTGCACCCTCAGTGCTTGGCACATAATAAGGGCTTAATAAATGTGAAAAGAAAAGAAAAGAAATAGGGATGGGGGAATAAAATGAGGTGATGGTGAATAAAGAAGATTTTAATTGTGCTACTCTCTGTCCCCATAAATTGTTCTAAGAAGGGACAATTTGGCCTAAGTTCATTCTTGAAGCCTTGATATAATTGGGGTATATCCAGATATGGTAGAAACTCCTTTCCATTCTGAAATATTCCTTGATGAAAATGAACATCTTAGAAAGAATAAAAGTTCTGAATAAAATTTAGAATATCCTGATTTCTTTATGACTTCATGAAATGACCAACACTACCCCAGTCTTCCCTGTGGTTTTCTGAGAGAACCAAGAACTGAGCTTCCACATTCCACATCTCCCTTTCCTCCCCATCTCATAGCATAAATATGTGCTCTCTCTTGCTCACTGTCGCGCTCTCTCTCTCTCTCTCTCTCACACACACACACACACACACACACACACACACAGAGTGTTACTGGGCTTTGACTCAACTCTGCAGCTAACCATGCGGCATAAGATGAATGCCTAATGGTATTCTAATGTTAGTATTGGTGCTCCATATACCAGGTTACACAAAGAAAAATTATTTTCCATGTGACCATTGTCCCAGGACTGTTAGTACCCTGCTCAAAAGGATTTAATGGCATTATGAAATGTAGAACAAACACTTCAGCTTGACAGTCGAGTCTCACAACCTATCTCACCCCAAAGCTTCTTTTCACCTTCACCTCCCTGAAGTCTATAAACAGGAATTCAACCTGATGGGCTACTACTCCCCCAAACATTCCTTTTTCCTTTCTTTGCTGAAAACGTCCACCATTCTCCTTTCAACCTGTCAGAAGAACCATAATTTCAAGATCCTATTAAAGCCTTCATCAATATTGTAACAAGCATTGATCCTTCCCTATTCTCGACTAGCAAGCAGTTACTCTAAATGTCAGTAATATGTCACCTATACACTGTATTGAAATAGTCAGGGCTGTCCAACAGAACTTTCTGCAATGATGGAATCATTCTACTTTCTACAGCTGCGCTGTCCAATATGATAGCCACTAGCCACGTATGGCTACTAAGCGCTTTATTTTTATTTATTTATTTATTTATTTATTTATATTTTGAGACAGTCTCACTCTATAGCCCAAGCTGGAATGCAGTGGCGTGATCTTGGCTCACTGTGACCTCCACCTCCCAGGTTCAAGCGATTCTCGTGCCTCAGCCTCCCGAGTAGCTGGGACTACAGGTGCGCACGCCACCACACCCAGCTAATTTTTGTATTTTAGTAGAGACAGGGTTTCACCATGTTGCCCAGGATGGTCTCAAACTCCTGAGCTCAAGTGATCTGCCCACCTCGGCCTCCCAAAGTGCTAGGACTACTAAGCACTGTAAATGTGGCTGGAACAACTGAGGTAGTGAATTTTTTAAATTTTACTTTAATCTCTTTAAATTACCACATGTGGCTAATGGATACTGTATTGAACAACAAACTATTTAACTTTTTATGTGCTATGGTTTAGGTCCCTTGGTGAGCATATAAACTACTGAAAAAATTGAATAAGATATGCTTTTTTCTATCCCCAGTGAATGCTATGACGGCAGTAGTGTTCATTAAATATCGTTTTCAATGCATTGCCTGACTACATGGTCTTTTGCCAACTGCTATGTTATTTTAAAGAAGACTTCTTCCCTGTATCTGTAATTTTAATAATATTGAACAAATGGTGTTTGCCTCCTTTTTTTCCTTTATTTTAATGGCTTAAAATCCCTCAGAATGACACCCTATCAATGCCTGGATTCTTTATCACTATACAAACAAAACGGGATGAGGAATGGTTTAAACTGAACCTCTGAAAAAGTTCCATTATTCATTACCATCTCATTTCTTTTCCCTTGGGGAAAAAGCATGGTTTAAATACCTGCTGAGACATACAATCGCTTCAGTCTTCAATATGACCATTTCTACAGAGACAGACTATCCCTGGGTATCTGAAACAAATTCAGCTTACAGATTTTTGCTTTTCTTTCCTCCTGAAACCTCACCACCTTTTAAAGAAAAGTAGTTCTTTATCATAGATTTTCCCAGAGCATTTTTGTCTCTATTTCTGTGTTCTGCAGTGGACAACCTGAAACACTGTGAAGAAGGCTAAGCTCTCCGCCAGCAGGTCAGGGGAGGTAGCATGTCTTGGAATTTGACAATGATGTGCCCCCGGCACTTGCTGGCTTACCGACAGCCCTTCAGGAATCATCATGCCAACAGGCCAACCATGCAATAAAATCCTGTACCTGGCAAAGCCATGAGCAAAGTGATCAAACATTCTGGCTGCAGATTAGATTCTAAACTATTAATAAGCCTTCAGAAAATAAGCCAGAGTGAATCTCTAACAGCAATAGTTTACAGAGATGTGTAATGATTTCAGAGGTCGGCCACCCTACATGCTTTCCTTCTGACTCAGCACAGAGCAGGACAAGGGCAGGAGAGCCACTCCAGAAGCCAGGGCAATCAGCTGTATCTTTTCCATTCACAGCTAAGTTTATTTGGAATGACTGGAAAAACTTTCAATGAAAACTCTTTCTAAAATAATAAAAGACTTTATCCTGCTGTCATGAGCCAGACAACATCGAGAAATAATTATGGGTGTGTATTTTCCCCTGCCTTGTAAAATGTTTACAAATTGTATCATAAGAAAGCTCTAGAGTGAATGGTAAATATAGCAATAACATTTAACTTGTAAATTTTTTATATCTAACCATAAAAGAATCACCATGTGTTTCAATCACATTTGAATACATATAAATAAAATTCTCATCTGCAGACATGAGCCAGTGACTAAAGGAAGAATCCATGACTCCTTTTCCACAGAAAAGTACACTGGAGATGTTTAAGCTTCTCGTATTTATGAAATAGAATTCATTGTCGCCACATCAGCAAAGGAGTGTTAGCAAGGATCTTAATTTGGGAACTTTGAAACATGAAAATAATCTATAAATAATGATGATAATAACTTTTGTGGAGAAACTTACAGTTTACAACATTTATTTTATGTACATTCCTTCATTTGAATTTGATAGGGAGGGGTTTTATCTACAATTTACACACAAGGCAGTAGAGGCTTACAGAGATTAAGTCAATTTCTTTTTATCGTTAATATAGTGAGTGTTAGGGCTGGAATATAAATGTGGATCATCCCATACCTGAAGTCCTCCCTCTTCTTTCTACTAATCCAGGCTGAATCTTAACAAAATCACATCCAGAAATGGTTTGGAGCATCCTGGTAGAAAACAGAGAAAGTGCAGCAAAGGAAAGCAGACTGACCTGCAAGGTTGGCTTAGGGAAACGTGATTGAGAATGTGCTTTTCAAGAAGAGAACCCAAACTCTCCTCAATAATATAGCAGCTAACATGTCTTGACGGGCTAGTCAGCAGGAATAGTTTTGTAGGTTATCTTCTCTATAGTTTATGATTTTAAAGGACACCCATTTTATACCTGTCTGTAAATTTTTAAATGATAGTTTTAAATCCCCCTTTTTATTTAATGCCCAAATGTGTGTCATTTATGCGGACAAAATAAAGTACCTTAGGTTATCTATGGGAAGCTACTACCGTGTCCTGAATAAAAAGCACTGAAGTTAGCATAAGAAGCCCTGAGATAAAGTCCCACTTTTACCACTGAACAATGCAGCCATCCTGGGCAAGACAGTAAGTCTTGCCAAGTCTTTGCCTCTCTGCTCTAAAATAAACTTACCTCTCAGGATGGATGTGAAAGTTAAATAAGATAACATATAAGAAAGTGTCTGCTACTCAGAAGGTGGTCAATACAAGTTTATTTAATACTAATGAAAACCAATTATTGAATGTTTACTTAAGTGCCAGCACAGCGGTCATTTAGGTGAGTAGCAGCTTCAAGTGTCGCTGTCTACATGTTGCAAATAAGGACACTAAGGATCTCTGTGCCTTGTCGCTCATTTAATGAACTCTTTACTTTGCCAGAGTCCTGCTATGCATTGGTCATGGTGGCAGTGTAAACTATTTATGGGTTGATTTATATTTTTGGTCTGTTTTTGATTTTGGTTTGGTTTGGGTGGGGGGTTGCTTTTTGTCTAATTATTTGTTTGCACTAAACGGCAAGAGTTCAATCTCCCCACCAGTTCCCCAGAAAGGAAATTTTCCTGGTTGCACAATGCCTGTCCAGTTCATGGGCACCTCTCTCCCTTCACCATGTCAATGCACAGTATATATAGAGTCCACGTGTGGGTTGTGTGTGTGTGTGTGTTTGTGTGTGTGTGGTGGGCAGCTGTGGCATCATCAGGAAAAATCTGGCTGTTCTGAATGTCTCCTCTAAGATTTTACCTCATCCCATGAGTTTCTGGAGTTTTGTGCTGCTGTGCTCTACAACATTCTCCTTGAGGCTGCCAGCATCCCAGATGCATCCTGGCCCCTGCATTTTTATGCACCGATAAATCTCCTTAAGCCCTGTGCATATTCCCTACAATGTTTAATGTCAGTGTACCAGAGTCCTTGTATTAGTCAGGGTTCTCTAGAGGGACAGAGCTAATGGGATAGATGTATTTATGAAAGGGAGTTTGTTAAGGATTACTGGCTCACACCATCACAAAGTGAAGTCCCACAATAGACTGTCTGCAAGCTGGGGAGCAAGGAAGCCAGTCCTAGTCCCAAAACCTCAAAAGTAGGAAGGCCGACAGCGCAGCCTTCAGTCTGTGGCCGAGGGCCTGAGAGCCCCTGGCAAACCACTGGTATAAGCCCAGGACTCCAAACGCTGAAGAACTTGAAGTCCAATGTTTGAGAGCAGAAAGCATCCAGCACAGGAGAAAAATGAAGACCGGCAGACTCAACAAGTCTGCTCTTTCCACCTTCTTCTGCCTGCTTTATTCTAGCTGTGCTGGCAGTTGACTAGATGGTGCCCACCCAGATTGAGGGTGGGTCTGCCTTTCCCAGTCCAGTGACTCAAATGTTAATCTCCTTTGGCAACAGCCTCACAGACACACCCAGGAACAATACTTTGCATCCTTCAGTCCAATCAAGTTGACACTCAGTATTAACTATCACAATTCTACCTTACATGATTTCGATTTTTCTGTCAGAAATGTCCTGACTTTTTTACCCCTGTGTCTTAATTACCAAGAAATCTTTCAGTCCAGGTTATCTTAAGAAAATGGCTCTAAGAAGCCCAAAGTGGCTGGGAACATTGGCTCACGCTTGTAATCCCAGTACTTGGGGAGATGAAGACAGGTAGATCACTTGAGCCCAGGAGTTTGAGACCAGCCCGGGGAACATGGCGAAACTCCATCTCTACAAAATATACAAAAACTAGCTGGGTGTGGTGGCACATGCCTGTAGTCCCAGCCACTCAAGAGGCTGAGGTGGGAGGATCACTTGAGCCCGGAAGGTGGGGCCTGCAGTGAGCTGTAATTGTGCCACTGCACTCCAGCCTGGGCAACAGAGTAAGACCCTGTCTCAAAAAAAAAAAAAAAAGCACAATATGAGAATAAAGGAAATTACAAGCTATAGTGGAAGTGATTTTAGTTCATAAAAACAAAGGAAGAAGGACCATAAGAGGTTTTTTTTAAGACTTTTCCTCTCAAGTTCTATTATCTGTTTTGTTTGGTTAGGACTTCCATGTCAATCTTATTTCTTCATTCAATAGTTACTGAGACCCACCATGTGCCAAGCCCTGTGCTAGATGCCATCAAGGACTGTTTCTACTGCACCCATAGGATGCAGTTGAAAGGCACAGAAACCAGTAAAAAGCCATTTGGAGAACCAATGCATGGGGAATGTGAAAACCCCTTTCTTCCTTTTACTATGGAAGAGAGGCCACTTTTTGTGCATTTCTCTGAGCCCTCCCTGGGGCAAGTGTCCTCTCACATCGTACCTATCGCTACCCAGCAGAAGGCTGTCACTCAAGGACTGTCAAGGACAATTAATTCAAGACCCATCCCATCCACTAGGTGCCAAAAAGCTAGCAAGTCAGCTACCTCATAGGTGTCTTTTGAGACATTCAACACACGTAGATTTAAAATATACAAAACAGGAAACTGTCTTTATATGGTAGTCTTTCAACTAAAATGGTTATAAGATCTTAAATTTGTTGCCATCAAGGTACTATACAATGAATACTGGTGGTCCCAGGGATGACCCTGAAATACTGTGAGGTCCTGAGGCCCTGCAGCAGAGAGAGGCACTCGACATTCAATAAATGCTCATTGGGTAAATAGTATCTGAATCGCTGGAGAAAAACTAAATTATTGCAAGTTGAGTTTTAGAAGCAAAATACATTTAAAGTGATATTTCATGAATCTAAAATTCTAACTTTTGACAATTTCAACTTCATAGTACACAACTGAGGACAAAAAGTAAATCAAAAGTGCTCAGAGAATAAAAGACAATGGTCATTAAGGTTTGTATTCGTAAGCAGTCATGTGGAGTCTTCAGTTTGAGCCTATTTACTTTTACTTCATGAATAATGTTAACACACATGGTTCTCTGAGTTCTCAGAACATAACCGACTTGAAGCACCGACCTAGAAAAAGGAGAGGAGTTGCAACAAGTAAGTGCACTGACAGAAGGAAGAAAGAAAAGTATGGAGGCCTAACAAGAAAGTAAGAAAAAAAAGAAGCTATACAAACACAAGAATTTAGAAAGCAAAATGGCATTCACTGTGGACACAAATAGTTGTACGGTTTTAGGACATCTTTAAAAGAATCACTGAATCACAGCTAACTACAAATTTATTGACATATTTGGTAGCATCTTTTAAAATGAAAAACATTATGTATTTTAAGTATATATCAAAACAAGCATATTTCGATCCTTAAAGGTATAAAATATTGGGAAAATTTTAATTATCCAAACTGTCTCATTTCCTAAAGATTGTGGAAAGTTGATATTATTCTAATGTGCATGTGTCTATGCAAACACATATGCATAAATACATATAAATTATATGAAATAGAATTCCTGTTAAGCTAGAAAATCTCATCTCCCTAACATACAGTAGAACAGATGATTAACTTTTTGGTTGTCAGCTTGACATGATCAAACTGGTTATCTAAAATCCCAAACCTGAAGTTTGTGCTTTCTTTTCACTGAGTGCAACCAAGACCAGGGAAGTTACTTCACTGGTCAGTAACTCAATTTATCTATTTGTATAATGAGGAAAAAAAAAAAAAAAAAGCTTGCCTCACACGGGTCTGTTGGACTTTGTTCCTATTTCAAAACTTGAAACTGCTTAATATAAATCTCAATAAGAGCTCAGTTTGGGGTTATTATTTTTTAAGCAAACACCCCTCAAGGAAAAGATGCAAAGGCAGTCAGTCTTTCCCTGCTTTTCTTTCCTTACAATCTTTCTTTTCCAAAGAACACAATAAAGAAACAAAGAGCCAAACACACTGACTCACGTCTTTTTCTAAGAGTGTTGTGGTCAATTTGCTCCTGCATAAAAAACTAGTAGTTAAGCTTTGAACTCCGGGTTTTGGAAGGCCAAGAGTGGAAAAATGTCTTTAGCAGAAAGAACAGCACATTCCAAATCTGTCCAGTGTTACGCATTTGTGAGAGAAGTCCACTTGGGCATGCCATCCCCATTGAAGTCCCTTGGTGTTGTCAGAACTCTCTTGACAAAGAAATGGCTGAACATTGCCTTTCAGTGGAATTTCGAGTTGGTTCTTCTGTACTTTTTTTTTATCAGACCTTCCTCATTTGAACCTTAAGATGGTTTCTCAGCTTGAACTTGCTTTTAGGACAAATAGGAAAATGGTATAGCTTTGTACCTAAAAAACTGACTTCATCCTTTTATGGGAGGAAAAGACTTATATGCTTCAGAAAGCCAAAGACGTACTGAGAATCTTCACTAAGGCATTTCCTACAGTAAAATTGATGATCACATCCCAAGCTTGATCAGATGTCATGCCTTTTGTTTTCTTAGATGTTGTCACAATCTAACATAGTCATGTGACTCTAGTGTGCTAAGGGTTTTCATGGGTGTTAACTCAGACCTAGCATGCACCTGACTTCTTAATTAATTTACAGTTGTTTCTTGTTTTGATTTTAATTTTCAAAGACACTGACAGTCTGAAAAATAATACTATTAACACATTTCTAAATGGCTAGTGTCATCTTTTAGCTGATAAGACTGAGTAGCTGGTATAGCCTGCATATCACCCAGTTGAAGAATTTATTTCAGTACTAAAATCTCATTACCTAAAATGCTCTCAGGAACGTCTCAAAAGCTTCTTTACTCTTTTCTCCTCAGGAGGATGAAACACCCTCAACTTAATGCGTCTTAACTTCAGGCCATTCTGTCTTTTGCGCCTTCCCTTCTGATACAGTGGAGGAGCTATTTCTCTTCATTCATTTTCCCTCACCTCTTCTCTAAGTGCCCCTCATCCCACACCTCCTACCTTCTGGAGACTTCACTCTTAATTGTTTGCACCATCTGCCACACATAGTGTTCTTTCTCAGTACACACCGGATTGTGACTCACTCCAGTTTAAAACCTTTCAGAGGGCCAGGCGCAGTGGCTCACACTTGTAATCCCAGCACTTTGGGAGGCCAAGGCGGGCGGATCACGAGGTCAGGAGTTCGAGAGCAGCCTGACCAACATAGTGAAACCACGTCTCTACTAAAAATATAAAAATTAGACGGGTGTGATAGCGTGCTCCTGTAATCCCAGTTACTCAGGAGGCTGAGGCAGGAGAATCACTTGAACCCAGGAGGCAGAGGCTGCAGTGAGCCACGATCGCACCACTGCACCCCAGAGTGAGACTCTGTCTCAAACAAAACAAAACAAACAAACAAAAAAACCCCCCACCTTTCAAAGATATTTCATAGCCTTCCACCGGAGTCCTGACATCATCTCAGGCCTTCATCATCTGGGCCTGCCCGTCTTCTCAGTCCCATTCCTTGCTACACCATCGGCTGTCACCAGCCCCACCCTACACTATAGTCACAGCTCTCTTTGAAATTGTCAGACCTCTTAATTTTTAGGGCTTTTATTTACATTGTTTTGTTCTCTCTGCCCAGAACACCCTGCCTTCTCATCAGCTCTTAACTCCCCAAGCATTCCCAGAAGGCTCCTTTGACCTTCTGGCCTAGATAAAGTGGCCCTGCCCTGTGCTCTCACATTGCCAGCATCCCTCTGTGGCATCTAATACTCTCACTGTTTCTGTTTAACTAACTGTCTCCACAGCTAGCCTGTAAACCCAGTTACAGCCTGATTTGAGTCTACCTTACCAAGCAGTGTGTCCCCAGCACAGAGCCTGAAACCAAGTGCAGGTACTCAGTACTGTTAATGAAAGAATGAAGGAAGGATAACAAATGATATTCAGAGAAGCAGATATCAGAGGCAAACTGGCAGATACAAAGGTCAACCAAGGGTCTAGGAAAAGTGAGTGGTCAAAAGTCTAATCAAAGTCAGAAAACAAGACGTCTTTAGCAACCAACAGTGCAAGGCAGGAAGAAAAGACCTAAGACAGGCCCTTGGCAATAATGGTAAACAAACTTGATAATCACAGCACTCAATCAGTCACTCTCATTCTGTGGGCAGAGTTCCCCAGAGTGTTTTAAAGTGTGGTCCAAGGACTACCTGCGTCATGATTCCACATCCCCACTAGGTCTGCTGAATCAGTCTCATGGGTTGAGGCCAGAAATCTGCATTTCAAGCCAGCATTCTAGGTGATTCTTATGCATCCTAAGGTCTTCAGGCTGGAACTGGAGACAAAAGCAATAGCTGGTTGAATAGGTACAACAAGACCAGAAAGCAGATACCTTTCCCTGATGGTGGTTAGCTCAGCACTGTGAGCCCCCAGTTGCTCCACGTGCAGTATGTGACTCATGGATAAGGCCACACCCACCCTGGTTCATCTATGATGAGCTACGCCTGGCTGGCTCGTGGTTGGACCTTAGAAGTTTCAACAAGGGTCGTGTGTACGTGGATGAGCGGTGTTTTCACGGCACATTAGTCACAACTCCCACTTAACTTCTCACGGCTGCCTCCCCTTCCCTGTTTGGGGCATGGCCCAATATAATCCATCTGTGCATTCTCTCTGGGCAAATGAATATTTAATCAGCAGTGAATAAATATTCCCTTGTCTAGGACCTGGATAAAGTGCTAATAATAATAACTATCACATCATTCTAAGGGAATACGCCTCTGAGGAAAACAAAAATGTCCCCTTTAGCCCCACTGAGACTGTGGTTTTAAAGCCCTAATTTTGTATTATTGTTAAAGAAAAATAAGTAGATATGGCTGGCTCACAAAAGCATCTAGAAAGTGTGATGGGAGAAAAAGAGGTTTACCTGAAATTAGCATTCCTTGTTTTGATCATGTGTTCCAAGCAGTCTCTTTTTTTCTTCTGGGTTTGATACATATTTTTGTCCTTTATGATCGTGTCCATAATCTGCCATGCTCACAATGAGTCCAGAATAAACACTTGATTTCTGTTTCTCTGCTATTATTTGTACCTTATGGTTATCCTTTACCTTCCTCCCAAGACTCTGTTCTATTGCTGGCCATTTGATGTCAGCGCCCTGCACCTTAAATCCCCGATGAACCAGAATATATGTGATTTGGGCAGGAAAAACAATACATATTGCTTTTCCCAGAGTAGTTGGAATCAAACCTTTTAGGTGTAATTGAAAACATATTTTTACAAGCAAATAGAGCCAATAAACTAGAAAAGCTGTGTGGAAGCACCAAGCCCAGTTTCTCTGGTTTTTAATAAACTGCAGTAGAGAACCTTAGGAACAGGAAGACATTTACATTCCAACCCGGAATCACGCAGGACAAGTGAGTGTGGTGCGTCACAAGTGCTCTGTACAGAAAGTTCCAGCAGGGAAAGAAGAGGAAATTCCTAAGGGCACTGTGGCTTTGCATAAGCTCTCCAAAGTCAGTGTAGGGACCTCATATGCCTTTATACAGGTGGTGTGATTGAAGGGGGAAAGCATGTCTTTTTCTTCATCTGGTCCCAAGATCTCAAAGCATGATTATCTTCCTATAACTATTATTTTTAAAATATAACCATAAAAGAAATATCTTCCTGAGACAGGTCCTTTTTCTCAATTGCAGTGACATAACTCCCACCAAATCAGTGGGACATCATCTCCCACCATCGTTGTTACTACATCCTTGCAGCCAGCCTAGCCTTTCCAGCCCCTAAAACCGGAAGTCTGTGGTGGTGCAATGGGGCTGGCAATGGGTAGAAGGATTCTGGGCTGAGACTGAATCCTTGGCATACACTGAATTGTTCTGGCATATGGGCTTCTCCTGTAATTTCTCTAGCTATGAATTGGGGTGGACTTATTTACTCATTTATAAAATGGCACCATTCATTAATCATTAAAGTAAATCACTTGAGGTATAAGAACTGATTAGAAAGCTTTTAATAGAAATAAAGTAAGAGCTTTTTACCCTAGGGCTGGGGGCAGAACTAATTTCTGAATTATAGGTTTTTACTTTATGTACATGTTAAACTCCAGGGAACATGATTTGGCCCAAATTTGTTTGATAGCTAACCATAATGTAACAGGCTTTTACTGTTTGAAAAACAGAGTGGCATGTATAAAAACATCATTTTCAATGTCTATGTCAATTTTTAAAATACACCTCATGCAGTGCTGGCAAGGGAATGGAGATGGGGTAATGATCACATACTATTGGTAAGAGGCTAAATTGGTATGGCTCTTAGAGGGTGAATTAGTAATTCCACCCTAAGAAGCTATCCTTCTTACATGTAAGATAAATGTGCAAAGATGAATATGTATGTCTTAGGATATAAAAATAATGGTGTTCATCAAAGATACAATCCACACAGCAACAAGACAGACAATAGAATGGGAGAAAATTCTTACAAAACATATATTTGATGAAGAGTTAATATCCAGAATATTTTTTAAAAACTCCTACAACTCAACAACAATGACAAAAAGAAACACAATTCAAAATGAACTAAAGACTAAATAGATTATTTCTCCAAAGAAGATATACAAATTGTCAAAAAGCACATGAAAAGATGTTCAACATCACTAATCATTAGGGAAAATGTAAATCAAAGCTGCCATGAGATGCTACCTCACACCAACTAGGATGACTAGTAGCAAAACAAACAACAAAAACCAGAAAATGACAATTGTTAGTGAGGATGTGGAGAAATTGAAACCTTGTGCACTGTTGATGAGAATATAAAATGGTACAGCTGCTATGAAAGACATTATGGCAGTTCCTTACAAAATTAAAAATAGAATTAGCATATTATCCATCAATTTCATTTTGGTTATATGCTCCAAAGAATTGAAAGCAAGGTCTCCAAGAGATATTTTTACAATCCATGTTCACGGCAGGGTTATTCACAGTAGCCAAAAGGTAGAGGCAACCCAAATATCCACTGATAGATGAATGGATAAACAAAATATGGCATACATATATTCTATTAAATATTATTCATCCAAAAAAAGGAAGAAAATTCTAACACATACTACAACATGGATGAACCTTGAGGACATTATGCTAAGTGAAATAGGCCAGTCACAAAATGGCAAATACTATATGATTCCATTTATATGAGATACCTAGAGTAGTCAAATTTACGGACAGAGAAAACAGAATGATGTGCCAGGGGAGGGGGAAGGAGGAAATGGGGAGTTATTTTTAAATGGGTATAGAGTTTTAATTTTGCAAGATGAAGAGTTCTGGAGCTTGGCTGCACAACTACATTAATGTATTTATCACCATTGAACTGTACACTTAAAAATGGTTAATATGGGCTAAGCATGCTGGCTTTTGCCTATAATCCCAGAACTCTGGGAGGCCGAGGCGGGAGGATCACTTGAGGTCAGGAGTGAGAGACCAGCCTGGCCAACATGGTGAAACCCCGCTCTCTACCAAAAATATTTTTAAAATTAGCCAGGCATGGTGGTGGGAGCCTATAATCCCAGCTACTGGGGAGGCTGAGGCAGGAGAATCGCTTGAACTGAAGAGACAGAGGTTGCCCTGAGCCGAGATTATGTCATTGCACTCCAGCCTGGGTGACAGGGTAAGATTCTGTCTCAAAAACAAAACAAAACAAAACAAAAAGAATAATGTTAATTACAGTAATAGTGAAAGGAGAGAAAACATGCAAGTCCTTCAAATGAGAAAATAGTCATTGTATAGAATCCCATGCAGTCACTGAAAAGATGCTATATATATGCATGTATTAACTTGGAAGAATATATTTGATCTATCTTTTGACTTGAAAAGCAATTTTCCTAACAATGTACTTATAATGACTATCAGTTTGCTAGGGCTAGCATGACAAAATACAACAAACTGGGTGACTTGCAACCGTTCTGGAGGCCAGAAGTTCAAGACCAACAGGCCGGAAGGGTTAGGTTCTGTGGAGGGGTGGGAGGAAATATCTGTTCCATGCCTCTACTAGCTTCTGATGGTTTGCTGGCAATCTTTAGTGCTCTGTAGCTGGTAGATAATGCATCACCCCAATCTCTGCCTTCGTCTTCACATGGAGTTCTCCCTGTGTGCATATTTGTCTCTGTCCCCAAATGTCCCCTTTCTATAAGGAACCCAATCATATTGGAGTAGGGACTGCTTAAGGAAGAAAAACAATGGTATCTCTGACGGGATGCATTCTTTCGACTTTCTCAAAGGTGTCATGTTTTCACTCCCGGTAGATGACTCCACTCTGACAAATCCAGGTGTAAAAGGATTTCAGATATTTGATCACAAGTCCTGAGAATAATCACGAATGCTAATAGAGAATGACTAAGTATTCCTCAACAGAGTCAGCACCTATCATAGCCCACTCCTTACTTAAAAAAAAATAATGTTTTTAAATTTTGTTTTATTGTTTTTTGAGAGATGAGGTCTCACTCTGTCACCCAGGCTAAAGTGCAGTGGTGCAGTCAGAGCTCACTGCAGCCTCAGACTCCAAGGCTCAAGCAGTACTCTCACCTCAGCCTCCCCAGCAGCTGAAACTACAGGGGCAGGTCACCAAGCCCAGTGCACTCCTCACTTTTACTAACCGTGTGCCAGAACAGGGCTCACTCCCTTTGCTGTTTGCTCTAAGGCCTCTCAAACTTCTCGTTTCCTGCTCTATGTTTTGCTAATGTTGGGCTGCAGCATTCAAGTAAGTATCAGTTGTTTGGGGAATTTTTTTTAAAGGAATTCTAATTCAAGCAGTAGTGGCAGTGCTTTGTTTCGTCTTTTCGCTGCAGTAAGCTCTATAAATTTACCAAATTCCAGTGCAAACTGATGTCTGACTCTTTGACTTTTAAATCATATTTTCCAGCAGTGCTTACTGTCATTTTCCCTCTTTAATCGATTTCTGAAATTATGAGAAATCTACACTAGAGGAAACAAACTGTGAAAGAAAGTAGTGAAGATGGTGAAATTTTTCCCATGGAGAGAGAGAAATCTGGATCCTTATTGAAACCAGGTTTTGTTTTTTGGGGAGAATATTTTTAATCCTAAATTTTTATAAAATTTCTCCACACATCTAAGAAAAATGATTAATGTAGGTTGTTTTTTAACACATACCATCTTTGATTTAAACTACGAGTTCTATCAAATTATGTCCTGTCCCAATTCTATAAACTCCCCTACCACAGTTTCCTGCACACAATGGACACTCCCTCACAATTCATCGATTTGGGGATTGGGAAGGAGTTCCAACACAAAGGCCTACCCCTAATTACCAAATACTCAGTGTGGATAACAGCAACGTTAGCATTGAGTCTATCCATGGGACCAAAGTAGAATTTCTAAGTACATTCTCCCATCATAGAAAGGATGTGGTTACACAGAATCCACTGTGCAACGATACGATTGTTTGTTGTTCAGTGTTGGTCTTTCCTCACTCGAATATAAGCTCTCAAGAGCAGGGACTTCGTTTTCGTTCCCTGCTTGCTGATTCCCCAAGGCCTGGAGCAATGCCAGGCACAACTTAGGCCCTCAACTACTATTTGTTGAATGAATTAATGCAACAAGATATTTTTCTCCAATCACAGCTTTCAGACTGGCTCTATTAAGCCATCTTTTGCTGTCCTTTAGTGACATCTTAGATAGATTCTATAACTTTGTGGTCACTTTCAGCAATTAAAGGTTCAATCCTGTTTAAAACTTCAACCTCAGATTCAATGCAAATCTTTCTTCTCTCCCACCAACAGCTATATTTGTACCCTGCTCTTTTACTCCTCCTCCCAGCTCAGTGCCCTGTTGTGGATGCTGGGCATGTCCCAACTCTGACATCCCTCTTCCCACTTCCCTGTGTGGACACCTAGGTCCTCAAGTGTTTGGGAATGGGATGAGAGAGAAGAAATGCATGAGCTTTTTAAAAATTGTATTCAACCCGCTATCTTCAACCTGCTTTTTCCATTGACTGAAGCATCTTCATTGCGTAGTATCAACTGGCTGTCAAATATTTATGCATGACCATCCAGCCCCAGTGCTGCTTCTCTCCGGGACATAAGTGGGAGTTCTTTGGAGAATGCTGGAGGGAATGAAGGGGAG
The DNA here is from genome assembly GCF_008728515.1 of Papio anubis. NCBI lineage: Eukaryota > Metazoa > Chordata > Mammalia > Primates > Cercopithecidae > Papio > Papio anubis. The sequence goes on from NC_044977.1 coordinate 19,607,225, forward strand.
GACCGCGCCCCTCCACTGCATTTTTCCTTGAAGCAGACACTTAGCTTCCACCCTTCTTCGGATGCCAGGGTCTACCTGCAGCTTCTTGCTCTCTCCTGGAAATTTCAGTCCAGCTACCATCTCTAAAGTCCACTTGACTCCGAATAAACTCACACATCCTTGTCACATCCAAAAGTGGGGTGTGAGCTTCTCCATGCTCCTTCATCCTCTTCTGTGTTGCCATTTCTCAGACTGGAAGTCCAAGGAGCAGGTGCCAGGCTCTCTCCTTCTTGCATGTATTCTCAACTCTCACAAGAGAGCTTGGAGCTGCTCGCCTCTCTACTCCCAGCCTCTCACTTGGCTTTGGGAAATAGAAAGCGCTCACCATCTCCTCCCTCTCACAGAAAAGCTTCTACCATGATCGCTGACTTCTCTACAGGCAGATGGTTTTAGTCTCCAACTGCCCCCCATTTTAATGTCTAACATGGAGGAGAGCGAAAGTGTTAGGTTTCTTTGCCATAGGGCTGGTTCTTCTGAGGCCTCTTAGTACATCTACCTTTGGGTGTGAGGAGCGATTGGTGAATGTTTTTAGACTTGAGCACCTTTCTGTTTTCTACTAAGACCATACACACCAATTTCAGTGCAACAGGAAACGTCCCATCAGCATCCAGTTACTTATGCTACATAAAATATTGCCTTGTAGATTCACACCTCTCTCAGGGGTTAGCATAGTGCCTTGTTTTGGAAGCAGTAAGGGAGACAGTTAATAAATACTTGTTGAATTAATTGGTTTTTTTTTTTGGTTTTGTTTTGTTTTGTTTTGTTTTGTTTTTTGAGACAGAGTTTCGCTCTTTTTGCCCAGGCTGGAGTGCAATGGCACAATCTCGGCTCACTGCAACCTCCACCTCCCAGACTCAAGCAATTCTCCTGCCTCAGCCTCCCAAGTAGCTGGGATTACAGGTGCCCACTGCCACGCTTAGCTAATTTTTTTTTTTAAATAGAGATGGGTTTTCGCCATGTTGGCCAGGCTGGTCTCGAACTCCTGACCTCAAGTGATCTGCCTGCCTTGGCCTCCCAAAGTGCTGGGATTACAGGAGTGAGCCACTGCATCCAGCCTGAATTAATTCTTGATAGAGCAGTAGGTGCTTGAGATGTTGATCAGAAATTCCAGGCTTCCATCTGAAATCTTCTGGAAGAAACTTGTAGGTGTCATGTCCTGAATCCTGATGAAATCTTGGAGACTTCAGACCACTGCATGAATATCTAAACCCCACTCTGAACCTTCACAAGGTTCTTGGCCGGATGGCTTTCCAGGTGCTCTAATCATCAAAAAATCCCCCATGTGAGGTAATAACAGCAGCAATATTTTAAAAATTAAATCCATACTTAGAAGGCAATTAAAAACGAAACTATTTGATAATGAGACAGTGTTTCCTCTCTGCTTGCTGCAAGTTCCTTGAACTCCTTGAGCTTCAAAATGTGTCATTAGCTCCTGGCATCCAATGCCACCAGAATACCGAAGCAGAACATATGTTGCATAATCCTCCTTCTTGAGATTTGATTCATATCATGGGCCTTGTCACTGATTTGTCTTTCTGCCACACTCAGATAAAGTGGGATAGTTGATATGGTTTTGCTTTCACATTCACAGTTTCACCAACTTTTTTGGATCCTCCTCAAACACATTAGACACATGTATCTGTAATATACATTCAGGGAACAACAATTTAGACTAGTGTGGAAAGTTAAGGTGGTGGAGAGTGGATTAATCTAATTTTGTTGGTTTCCACTTTCTGTTGAAATTTGTCTCATATGCTTATACAACCCACTTCCCTCTCTGTCCTTCCTTTGTTCCCTCAGTATTAAGGGGTAATATCTACTTTTCTCAAAGAAATGCTATAGGAACTAAGTAGAAAAATATTTGTATAATGAACTTTCAAGTTTATGGAAGACATTCTCTTTGCTCCACCACAAGTTCTCAAACTAAATACATGACATTTGGCAAGCCTTAAACTCTAGTCTTTATTTTACTTTTCTATCAATGCAGGACCAGGATAATTTATTATCCATTTATTATTTATTCTGTAGCATGTTCTGTGGAGAGCATTTATTATATGTTATTATTTTATTTTGTATTCATTTTGTGTGTGTGTGTGTGTGTGTATATATATATATATATATGTGAAAAGAATCATAATCTGCATTTTGTACAGGAAGAAACAGATTCAGGAAGGCTTGCACGGCATGTGGTTTGGCTAGTCAATGACAGAACCTGAATCCAAACCCTCATTTATTTAGTTCCAAACCCTAGTTCCTAACTCCTACAATTTCCTATCAGATGAGCTCTGAGCTTCCTAAACTATTCCTTTGGGTTCCTTGTTTTGAGCCATGGAACTATTTTATTTTCTTGTAAGAGGCATCATTAAGCATTTTTGATTGCTAGTTCCATACATAATAAAAAATAGTATACCTTAATCTTCGCAGCACTTTTGTGTTGTGAGTGATGGAGAGAAAAGAAATATCATGAAGATTTATCTTCTTTGGCCTTAGGACTCAAAAATACTCTACCTAAACAAGTGGATTTTTTGTTGTTGTTGGGTATGTTAGAGATTCCCTCAGATACAAATTGTACAGTTTTCCTTAGAAGATCATCTATAGTTTACTATTAGGAGGAAGAATTTTTCTCTGTCTGATGTGGCTCTCTTCTATTCTAATGTATTGTCAGTACTTTAGAGTGAATTTGATCATTTTTTCCTATTCCTTTCCTAAGACAGGACATAATAGGACAGGATGCGCTTAAGGGAAGATACAGAAGTATTGTGTTGAGACAGCATGAAGAATGTTAATTCCTTCTTGTAATTAGTGTTTCAGTGGTTGTCTGTTTTCACAGATTAAAAATAGAAGAAATAAAATGTCCATAAATGAGCAGATGGGTAGCTCAAGTCTTACATAAAAGAAAAACAAGTGCACTTCCTCATCTACTCTTCTTTTAAATAACAAATATTCAGTATCATCTCTGCCTAGGTTTTTATCTCTTTGGAGAAATAATGCATAAGAAATTAGCTCCAACTGATAGATACACTGATTTCATTAAAAAGTATCTAATAATCTTAATAAGAACTATTTTCTCCATATGTGCTGGACCAGAATGTGAAAAATGTCCATCAGTATTTGAGTTAATAATGATTTTCCTATCAGCTAAGCATTCAGTAAAAGGGAAGAAATATTTGAAACGATAACACAGCAAATTTTTAAAAAGTAGAAATGAGATTTTTTTTTAAACTTTGGCAATGCTATTATAAATAGCATTTTTAAAAACTGTCTGGCTAAAACAAATGTTTCCTGTCAGTGTGGAAAGAGAAATTCCTGACTAAAACTGTGTTATCAGGTTTTCAGTCCATTTAATTAGGAAAGCTGTTAAATGTCATGCTACATGTCATCAAATGCCCTTTTTAAAAATGATTTCAATTTTTCATAAGTTTATTCCAACTTTTGTGTTTTCATTATTTAATCCTTTGGGGATTTCTTTTAAGTAAAGTCATCATTTTTACAAGTCAAAAAATAAACTATTCTTGCCATAACTACTTTTTACACATCAGACTTAAAAATATACCAGACTTAAAAAGAACATAGAAACATATCAAAGATCAAGTCATCTACTAAAACATAATACCATTTCACATATATCATTAATATTTACTTTTAAGGAGAAAAACTGAGATATGGAAACTACTAGAGCTGAGGTGAGCTCTAATTAAGTGTAACTCTAATTTTTCACATAAAAAACCTGAGGCTCAGAACTTGAATGAAAAGAAGTTTATGAAGTTGGTGGCAGATGATTTCCTTTCTGCAAATCCAGTGAACTTACTTTACTACCATACTGTTCAGAAAACATTTAATAAGCAGCTGTATAGTAATATGCCAGGCACAGTATTAGTTTCTGTTGATGATGAATAAGACAGGGTGTCAGGTCTAAAGAAGTTAGAACCTAAGGGAGAGTAAAATAAACAAATTGACAAGCAAATTACTGCATAACACATTACTTACAAACTTAACAGCATAAAACAATACACATTTATTTTATCACAGCTTTAGTAGGTCAGGAGTTGGGCATAGCTTAACTGGATCCTCTGCTTCAGGGTCCCTCACAAGGCTGCAATCCAAGGTGTTACTGAAGCTGAGGTACCATCTGAAAGTTCAACTGGAGAAAGATTCACCTTCAAGCCCATATGGTTGTTGGTAGGATTCAGTTCTTTGTGGTCTGTGGGACTGAGGTCCTCAGTTTCTTCCTGGTTGTTGTCTGAAGGCCACCCTGGATTGCTTGCCACATGGGCCTCCCCAGTATGGCTGCTTTCTTCATCAAAGCATGCAAGTCAAAATGGCAACAGAGAGAATCTTCTAACAAGACGGAGGCTGGTGGCTCATACCTGAAATCCCAGCATTTTGGTAGGCTGAAGTAGGAGGATTACTTGAGGCCAGGAGTTTGAGATGAGCCTGGGCAATAAATGAGACCAAATACCTACCAAAAATTTAAAAATTAGCAAGTGTGGTGGACTGCACCTGTGGTCCCAGCTACTCAGGAGGCTGAGGTGGGAGGATTGCTTGAGCCCAAGAGGTCAAGGCTGCAGTGAGCTAAGACCATGACACTACACTCCAGTCTGAGCAACAGAGTAAGACCCCATCTCAAAACAAAACAACAACAACAACAGTATATATATATAGGCAGGGACAAAGGGACAGTTGGGGGATATGTTAGAATTTATCTGCCACACAATTTTATAGTAAAACATCATAAATGCTGTGAAAGATAAAAGCACAGGAGCAGTAGAAAGACAGGAGATACGCTCTAAACCAGACTGAGGAGGCTGTCATTTGAGTTGAATTTTAAAGAATGAAAACTCATCAGATCAGTGAAAAAAGGAAGGTCATTCCAGACAGGAGCAGAGTCTGTAAATGCATTGAGTCATTAAAAAGCACAGCATTGTTAATGTCTGTAGTTAAATTGGAATGGCATAATATCCATTAACTGAGATAATTGAGAAGAATTATGTTTGCTTAGAATCAGCAAATTTTAGGGTTGAAGACTATAAAGGGAGAAACCAAGGCTCAGAGCTAATAGGTCTGGCAAATGATATATCTTCCATAAATGATGAATAAATGAATTAATGAATGAATGAAATGCCTTTGTAGTACTAGAAATGGAATTCCACTTCCATATCCCACATAATAACCATTTAAGTCAACCTCTATCTCTTTAAGAAAGATAGGAGAGACAACGTTACAACTGCTAAAGAGATAGACAGAGGGAAGCTGTGTTACAACCAGAACCTGATGGAAAAGAAACAAAATTTATATTTCAATTCTAATATGTAATTGCCATGGTGTGATCCCTGCTTTTTGAGGGGTGGGCTCAGAGGTGAGAAAGTGCTTTATAGACACACAGAGTAATGATGAAATTTTTACAACTAGTTCTCTCACTTCATTCCAGTGGAAAAAAAGGTTTTCCAGAGCCTTCTTGAGCTCCAAAATTCTGTACAATTTGACTCAAAAACATGTAATACATCACCTCCAGGACTCAAGGAAGAGATGGTTTATATATTCATAGATTCACATCTAATTCCACATTTTTGCCTTGGTGTGAAATATATACATATTCTTGTATTTAGCTGAAGAGTTTACTTTGCAATGAGGTAAAAACAAGGTAACATCAAACTGACACGAGCAGTAATCACTAAAAAGAAAAATATTTTTAAGTAAGAACCATTATGGGAAGTTTTTTAGCCAAAAATGAATTTGAGTAGTAACGGCCATATCTCTTTTTTCATCTCAAGTATGTTTGCATGAAATACATTGAATAGAACTGTACATTCATGATTCTTCCATTCATGTGAAGTCAGACCTAATAATAGTCAAATTTAGTCATCCTTTGCTAGGTTGATGAGTAAACACACTTGGAACCAGTTTTTTGGAGAGAAAGCTGGTGAGTCTTTGAGTCTGTAAAGATACTATTTTTCTTATTATTAATATTAGTTTTGATTGATAAGTCATAATTGTAAACATTTATGGGGTACAATGTGATTTTTTGATATATGTATACAACGTGCAATGATTAAATCAAAATAATTAACATACCCATCACTTCATTTAGTTGTCATTTTTTGTGGTGAGATATGTGAACTTTGCTCTCTTAGTTATTTTGAACTATACAACACATTGTTATTGAAAATAGTCACCCTGCTGTACAGTTACTCTCAAAACCTCTTCCTCCTGTCTGATATTTTGTGCCCTTTGATCAGCAAGCACTCATTTCCTCCCTCCCCATACCCTCAGCCCCTGCTAACTATTATTCTAGTCTGAGTTCAACTTTTTTAGATTCCACATATATACCTGTGGCCGGTTTAAGGTACCCCCATTCACTGCCTTTTGAGATGGTGGATTGTTTGCCTTCTTTCCTTCCCCAGTTGTAGCACATTCAGGCTCATCTGGGCGGGGGGGGGGTGTGTGTGTGTGTGTGTGTATGTGTGTGTGTGTGTGCGCGCGCGCGCGTGGGGGGGGTGGCATTTAAAGGTATAATTCCTTTCTGCAAATTCTCTATAAATCTACAAGAGCATCAAAATCCTCAAGGAAAAAATTTTTTAAAAGAATATGGAGCATGAACTAATGGGAAGGAAGATGATCTCAAAGGAATAGGAATAAAATTATTAAAACAAATATGAAAAATACAAGTAATAATTAAGATTATGTGATTTCAAAACATTGAGAGGATTGTAGAGAAGATCATTCTTCAGATGTGGTAAGGCTCAAAAGCATTTTTTAATGTCTTTGATGAGAGGATGTTCTAAGGTAGAAAACTTAAAACTCGATGTGTACATCAGTTTTTCTTAACTGACAAAAAGTTATATATATTTGTGGTTTCCAACATGATGTTTTCATATTAACATACATTGTGGAATAACCAAATCAAGCTACTTAACATATACGTTACCTCATATTCTTTGTGGAGAACACTTAAAATCTACTCTCAGTAATCTTCAAGTATACAATACGTTAACTGTAGTCATTATGATGTACAATAGATCCCTTGTACTTATTTCTCCTGTCTAACTGAAATGGTGTGTCTTTTCACCAACATCTTCCCGGTCCCCCACCGCCTACCCCATAAACCACTATTTTACTCTGTTTGTATGAGTTTGACTTTTTTATACTCCACATAACAAGTGTTGCGAAGGATGTGGAGAAAAGGGAGCCACTGTACATTGTTGGTGGGAATGTAAATTGGTACAACCATTACGGGAAACAGTAAGAAGGTTCTTCACATAATTAAAATAGACCTACCATATGACCTAGTAATCTACCACTGGGTGTATATATCCAACGAGAATGAGATCAGTATGTGAAGATATCTGCACCCCCATGTTCATTATAGAATAACTCAAACTAGACATCAAATTTTGAGAGAAGCGAGTATTCAATTATCTAGAATATACCCAACCTGCTACAAGAGAAAAAAGCAAGTGTTTGGAAACTTTATTCAATTTTTTTGTTTTCTATAGAACACACTAATTGAATTATGTTGAGTTAACCACTTGAGAGCCTGAGAGCTTTTAACAGAGAACAGACACAAGAAATCTAGAACTGGTGAAACCTGAAGGGCTCCATAGAGACAAACACAAAACTCATCCATAGGAAGTTTCCACAGCTCAGAGCAGTAAGAATTAATTAACGTCCTTGTTTTCAGAAAAGCTATCGAAAAGAGAGGTAGAATACCTGGCCGGGCGCTGTGGCTCACGCCTGTAATCCCAGCACTTTGGCAGGCCGAGGTGGGCGGATCACGAGGTCAGGAGATGGAGACCATCCTGGCTAACACGGTGAAGCCCCGTTTCTACTAAAACTGCAAAAAATCAGCCGGGCGCGGTGGCGGCGCCTGTAGTCCCAGCTATTCGGGAGGCTGAGGCGGGAGAATGGCGGGAACCCGGGAGGCGGAGCTTGCAGTGAGCCGAGATCGCGCCACAGCACTCCAGCCTGGGTGGCAGAGCAAGACTCCGTCTCAAAAAAAAAAAAAAAAAAAAAGAAAGAAAGGAAGGAAGAAAGAAAACCTGTTCTCTTTAATTTCTTATATGTAGGCAACATCGTTTCTTTTCTTGGAAAAAAAAAAACTATTACTTTGATTCATACTTTGGTACTTCCATATCAATTTGAACTACTCATAGCTATCTTCCGTATTTTTCTAACCTCTTTTGTATTTTCCATCTTTTTATCTCATTGGATTACATTTTGAGTGCTTTCCTTATGTAGTGAGCTTATCTAGTCCTTTAATTCAACTCTTGAAGTTTTTAAAAAATTTTAATAACACATTTTCTTTTTAATAAGTATATTTTATTTCTAGAATTTATATTGGTTCTTTTTTTAAAAAAATGCTTTTTTCAGTGTGCCCTTGTTTTCTCATAAAATTTATTCATTCTATTATCATTGATCATTCTTAACACACTTATTTTAAGTCTTTTAAAGAAAATTATGCTATCAATAATTTAATTTATCTAATAGAATTCTTCCATTTGTTGCATTAACTAACTTCCTTAAGCAGAGAGTCTCTGCTAATACTTTATAATTTTGGTCTATGAGCTCATCTTCAGAGAGTTGCCTCCCACTTGTATGCTGATTATTCCGTAAGATGTGGAGATTCCTTTTGGAATAGTTTTGGAATAGTATCCTTTTGGAGTAGTTTTCCATTTTCTTTTGTGGAGTTCTATACATTTCACCAGTTCCAGACAATTTTTACCTTAGACTTGTGTTCGTGCACTGCTTGGGTTATGATTAAGATCCCATGAGCAGCTCAGATTTAGACTTTCAATTTCTGCAAGGGTCTCTCCACCCATGGCCCAGGGAAGATCATCTGTTTCCAACCCATATCCCCATGCTATGTCCCAGCATTGTCTCTGAACCAGATTTTCTAGCTCCCTTCATGAATTGGACAGACTATTTCCAAATATATACCACAAGTGTACAAAGAACTTTAGACATACGATTTAGACATGTTGACTCTCATTTTTGTGGACTTTTTTTTTTAACAATTAAGAAATGCTTTGTAAGTAAAACTGATACAAGGTCATAATTTTATCAAAATCAATACATGTGATTAGTGAATGGGCAACACATACCTCAGTATCACTTACTTTGATGCCAAAATGTGAGGGAGAGGGGCTTGGTTGCCCTCCTTGATCAAGAGTAAAAGTCCTTGAATTTTCTGGCTAAAAAGACTCAAAAGACTTTTCGGACTCAGATATTAGGAACATTGTGCTTCCTTTCAAAATCCATTATGGGACTACCACTCATGAGTTTGTCTAAATCATTCTCTACCTCTTTATATATTAAAACAGTTTCTTGCCTTTGATGTGAATAATATGATTGTGTTATTCACTGCATTAAACGTATTAGTCTTTAACATTTATATAAAAGTAAATTTTGAAGAACAGTATTTTGGGGAGGAAATTCTTTTTCTTGTTTTTTATTATTTTATTTTCCTGCCTTTCACTCTGATTCTAAGATAATTATTAGTTTTGGGGGATTTATTTTAAAATATCATTTTATGTGCCATTTTAATAGAGGTAGCAGAGCATAGGTATTAAGATTCGATTCCCAGTTCTGGAGTCAGACTGCCTGGATTTGAATTCAGCCACTTATTACTGATTATGTGACATGGGGAAGGTTTTTAACCTCAGTGTACCCCAGTTTTCATATCTGAACAATAATGATGATGGTGTTAATAATAGTGCCTACCACATAAGGTTATGAAAAGAGCTAAATAAGTTATTACACATAACGCATTTAGAATAGTTCCCAATACACGTTACATATTATTATATTTCAAATTTTCATGAGGTCTTTTTGCACAGACATCTCCATAACCTAGCCCAATTATTTCATCAATTACGGGAAATTTTCAAGGCATGTGGAAAGAAACAATCCTATGCTCTCAACTTTTATGATCTCTTGCTTTTTCATGAATGGGTTCTTTGAAAATTATGAATCCAAAAACCCTTCCGTTTTTCAATCAATACCGTCATTGAGACTATTTATAGGAAATCTCTCCGGAATGGAGGGAGTTGAGGTAACATAAGAACCTTTCAGCTTTGTGGCCAGAGTGTGCCTTCATACCTCCCTGGTGGACCTATGGGCCAAGATAAACATGCTTGGCAAGGAATGCCTTGCTCACTCCACCCTGTCAACTAGGAAGTAAAGGTTTTGGATTGTGGTATTTCTACTCCACCCAACTTCTGCTCCATTTTTAATATACCTTTGAGATAAAGTGTATTGTCTCCTTTAAAAAAAAAAAAAAAAAAAAGAGCCTTGAAGGTGTGGCTGACAAGAAGGAAAGCAATATCCTGCCACTGCCTCACACGTGAAAAGTCTTCCAGCCCCAGATCATGACTTGACTCTCTATTCTGGCTATGCAGCTCAGGCTCTACATTTTGTTCAGTAAAAGCAACAACACTCACATACCTCACCACCTGGAAAAAATGCTAGAAATTGTCCCTGGCAAACACCCAGGAATGTAATTGAGCTCACAATGGCCAGGCCCAGAAAGAATATCAGCATACAGTGCTTTCCTCAACAACTGTGTTGCTGAAACTCTGCATGAAAATCAAATATTTGAAGTTGGATCATGTATTAAGTGTATTGGGAATTTGCTACTTAATGAATGCTACAGAGATTGATTTATTGAATAATGATAAAGTAATCGTGATACTTTTTATCTATTTTTCACAATTAGAATTTTGAAATCTAGTTTTCCTTAAAGCAAGACACACCCATAGCATTAGTTTCTCCACCAAACGTATCATCTAATCTTTGGGTGCTCAGTTTTCTTTCGGCGGATACTAGGGAACGAGATTCAATGACCTCTGCAGTTCCTTCCAACTTGAAATTCACTATGTCTAACTAAGGCAGTCTAGGAATAACTAGAGATAAGCCCTCTGGTTTGGTTATTTCTGATTTTCTCATTTCATCCATAATCTGAGAAACTGTGTGCTTCCAGCATCAGTTTCTCACATAGCTCCATGTGAAGCTTCACATTGGGTTGGCATGACTGTCTTGGTGGGTATGACATAGAAAGCTAGAGCCATAATAAACTAATATTTTGAAGCTCCCTCAGAGATCTCTTCCAATGGCTATCTTTCCTGCTTTATTTTTGGCCATGAGAAAAATTGTTATAGAAGATTAGGAGTGCCTCTAACAATTTTATAAGTTAGGACCTTCTTTCTGGATGTTTTCTGAGGCATAGAGCACTATATACAATATTTTGTTATTTGTTATGAGCGCCAGTGATGCAATAAAGGGAAAGCCATATAAACTCTACTTCATCTACTGGAAAAATGCACTATAAGTTAATTTGGTTACTTGCAAAAATCATCCAGCAGATTGCTAATGAAGCCAAAGATACTCAATTTTGTGACAGAATTACTAAGCTACACTGCTTGAAGTTAAAATGTCTGACACCAGATATTTTTTAGTTTTTAACTTCCCTTACTATCTCCACTGAACATCATCCTCTTCATCCAGAGAGTTCACACATTCACCAACTCACCCTTGAAATCATCTCAAAAATGAAAGACAACTGAAAAGTAATATTTCAAATTTTAATTAGATATTGGTGGTCTGCCTCAGTTCACCCAACCCATAAGCCTTTAAACACAAACATAAGTAGAATTTTGACCCCGTCTAAGGCTGAATAAATACTCACACATTAGTGTGAGCATTTGAAGTCATAGAGATAAAAAAGAGTGTGTGATTCATATCAGCATTATTTCATCTCTTCAATGGCATAAGTAAAAGTGATAATCTATTTGAAATGTCTTGGTGAACTTAAAAGAGTGAATAATCATATTCAGTATTATCATTGCATACAGGAATAATATTAATAGCATTGTAAACTATCATCTGACATTTAAAAGATCATTAAAATATATTATAAAACACTTTATGCCTATAAATATGACAATTTGTGTGAAATTATCAGCAAACTACACAGAAAGAAATGGAAAATATGAATAGTCCTATATTATTCTTAAAAATTAAATATATTTTTAAAAACCTTCTTATAAAGAAAATTCCACATCCAGATAGTTTCACCAGTGAATTTAAAGATGAAAAAACACCAATTTTACACAACATTCCCAAATAATAATAAAAAGTGATAACAGGTGTTTTCCTCTTATTTATTAGCACAGCATAATCTTGATCCCAAAACCTGGCAAGAACATTACAAGAAAGGAAAATAGCAGATTCATGGTTGCAAAATGATCAGCTAGGCTTTTTTCCAGGACTACAAGAATGGTTTATGATTCAAAAATCAACCAGTGTAATTTACCACATTAATAAAAAAGAGAAAATCACAAAATAAATTCAATAGATTCAGAAAAATTGTTTGATAACATTTAATACACATTCATGACAAAAAGTGCCTAGCAAACCAAGGAGACTTCCTAAATATGACAGAGTGAATACAGAAGTTCTGCAGAAACATTATAGTTAATTATAACTTTTGGAAGAAGACAAGAATACCCACTATCACCACTGTTATTCAAATTTTACTAGAGGTCCTATTACGTATATTAAGGTAAGAAAGAGAAATAAAAGGCATAAGAAATTGGAATTGGAAAGGAAAAATATAATTTTCATTATTTATTGTTAGAATTAATAACTGCATTTATCTAGCCCATTGGATATAAGATCAATATTCAAAAATCCATTAACTTCTCTATATAAGCAATAAACAAATAGAAAAATGAAACTTTTTGAAAGATACCATTTACAATAGCAATTAAAACATCAATTTTAGGCTAGGTGCAGTGGCTCACACCTGTAATGCCACCACTTTGGGAGGCCAAGGCAAGGTTTGGGCTCAAACTCTTAAGCCCAAGAGTTTGAGACCAACCTGGGCAACATGGCAAAACCCTGTCTGTAGAAAAAGAAAGAGAGAGAGAAAGAGAGAGAGAGAAAGAAATTATATATATGTAACCTATATATATATAATTATATATAAACACATCAATTATATATATAAACACATCAATTTTAGCAGGTGTATGCAAAGGAATTTAAAGAATGAACATCAAGAAAAGACTGTTTTAAGAGTTACAATTTGATGTGACAGGTGCTTGAAAATACAACCAAAATCAATAAGTATAACTCATTTTTAATAATCATTTAGTAACCAATGTCCAAATCTTTCTTATTCTTGCTCTCATCTGTTAGCCTCTAGATTTCTCAAATGCAAAATATCACAACTATTTGAAAATTCACCAGTCATTACCTAACACCAGATAATAGGAATGGCCTTCAGGAAACTTTCCACAGAAGCCTGGTTTTAAATTGATTTTATTTACAGGGAGAGTACAAAATAAGGATAAATTAATACATGATAGTCCAAAGTCTGTTAAAGGGATAATTTTCCATGAAATCAGATAGCTTCTTAATGCAGAACATCTTATAGCGAAAATATACAAAGTGTTTAGGGAAGCAATTTTGAACTAATAGAGAACTTCTGAATACTATGTCAGGCAAGGTGGAAAGTACTCAAATAATGTGTGAATTTATGATGAATTTGCTAGACTTCAGGGCCAACTTGAAATCCTCTTTTTATTCCTCCAGACTTTTCCATACAGTTCCTCACTCAGAACAGCTTCAGCTGTCTATGAGAAGGCTTCACAGGACAAAGAGCTAGGACTTGGCCATTTACACAAAACCAAAAATGAATTACCCAGAGTGTGCTGGCAGAGGGACTTGAATGTAAGGACATGGGAAAATCAACACAGGTTGCCAATGGTTTGTGACTGTGAGAAAAGAAAAGAAAAATTAAAGAAAATCTTACTAGCATAATTCACATTGGACAACATGAGCACATTCCAGTCAATCCACTTTATAGACATGATCTCACTGGTCTCCCCAACATCCCTACAAGGAAATGAGGGGGACCAGTATGGCTCCACCTTTAGGTCAAAAGCCCATCCTTCACTCCCACTTGTGGCTGTGAGTGGGTGGAACACATTTAAACAGGGGAACAAATTACCATCTTCCTTGCTTTCGACCCGTTAACATGTGGGTGAGCAAGTCTGCCTTTTCCCTGCTTGAGGCCGTACAATTCCCAAAACAACTTGTCTGAAATGTTGGGGACTGAGTCATTGGCCAACGATTATTCTCAAACAACTGCTGGTTTGTTTCTCAACCACTGCTTGGCCATGCTGACTTGGACACAATACAACATGTAATAAAAGCGCCTGGGATATTTTCCTCCTTGGCCCAGGGGAGACCTTTAGAAAGGAAAGACAATGGTGAATATGGAAGGGGAGGTGAATTCACCAGAAGGATATGTTGCCAGCATTGTGCTCAGCTGAAGAGAAGGTTTGAGGCCAAGAAATGTAAGCAAATTGGGCATCTAGAAGTTCTCCCAGATGGTAGCATAGATCTGCATTTTTCTGGGTTGCTTGTTGTTGTTGTCATTTGTTGTTGTTGTTGTCATTTTCTGCACTATGATGCCTCTCAAGACTCCCTTATGTGTGCTATAAAAAAAAAATCCATGACAGAATGGTTTATTCTCCACAAAAATAGTTACTATTGTTGTTGAGGTGTTACTAATAGTTACAAAAATAGTTACTAATGTTGCTGAGGTGAAGTCATTGGGAAAGATAGTAGTAAAATAGCAAAAATGTATTAGTATTTTTCACATTGGGAATATAAGACAATTTATTCAAAAACCAACTTCTTAGGATTCATTTTATTATCTTATACTTAAAAATATGTTCAGATTTCTCTTTCTCCCACTAGAAATTAAATTGTCTTATATATTGAGGGATGAAAAGCACAGATCATTATCCATACAAATATTGACACACATACTCACTCTATCCACATAGCTATCTCTTATGGATAAAGAACTCGGCAACTTCTAGCAGTCATCTGAGATGAGCACCATATGTGCATTATTTCACTAAAGCTTTCGGAGCTTGAGAAAAATAGCCTGAAGAATAAGATTGTTTCTTTCTGAGCCAAGGTTGCAATCTTCCAAGTCCAAGATGTGCTTGAAAATACTCATTAGGTAATTGTCAAAGCCTAGGAAGATCAGTTTAAGAATATGAAATAATATTACTACTGACTTCTCTTTTTGTGCTCAATCCAGATGGAAGCTGGACACATAAGAAGTGGCATTTGTATAGTAGCAAAGAAAAGAACAGAGAACAAGGAAGCAAAACCCTTCACACCTATGTTCTCTTTATAGGGTCTTATTACTGTTTACTCTTAATAATCCCCAGAAAATGGAAAAAGTGTATCTATTCAATAAGTTGTGAGAAGTCTCCCTCTGTCCTTCTATAATAGAGTTTCCAGTCATTGTTAGACAATTGCATTTCATTCATCAATAGTGGCCTATTGAAATCATCAACAGGAGAGACAGTTCTTAATATCAAATAAAGAGTCTTGCAATGGAAGTCAAAATACTTCGGTCTTTCACTAACTTGGTGTATGACCTTGAACAAGTCATTTAACCTCTCTAAGTTTGCTTGCCTCATCTGTCAAACGAAAGAGATGAGATAAATTATCTCCACAGGCATTATCAGAACTCTTCTACTCTTTTTGCAAATTGGTTTATATTTGTAGAAAAGGTTCAATCTGTTTCTGGCATGGCAGTGACCAAGTCAGAATCTCTATTTGGGAGAGTGAGAAAAACACATTAACAAGATTAATTACTGCAGCTGGAAGATACATAAATATGGATTGGGGTGTATTTTTAATATACACAAAAACTTCCATTCCTGAGTTACTTCATTAGCAACTGTTACTTCAACCATCTCGGTTGAGATTTTCCAGTAATTCTAGGTCAGCAAGTATGTACCCTACTTATTTTCTAAGAAAAAGCTCTTGTATTTTCCATCCGTAAAATTTTCACACCAGTGGCCTTGTTCCATAGGGTCCAAAAAAGACTGAAAGATTTTGGAGGGAGGGATTTAAAAAAAAAGATTTATGAAGAAAGTTTAAAGGAGATAGAAAGAGTTTGAGTGGGGAGTGTATTTAGTCTAGAAACAAAAACTATGAAGTGTGGCTTAATAAAAGTCATAAGAATATGAAAGACCAGCTGCTCTCTATTTCCTCAAAGACTGAAACCCAGGAAGACTGTCTTCAATTACCAAAGCAGGTGGTGCTTTGGGTTAGACCCAAATAATTTCCTGGTTGGGTCCCTGAAACAAGTCACTAAGGGAGATTTTCACCACTTCTCGGAGATATCTTAAGACTAAGGACAGATACGAGGCTAATATTAGCTCATGTGTATGAAGGGCTTCTATATTAAGGCTTGTGCTAAGTATATTACATTTGTTATCACCTTTCATTTCACAACAGCCCTGTGAAAAAAGTGTTATCACTATTCTCATTTTGGAGATGAGAAGACTAAGAGTCATCACATGACTAGCAAGCAGCAAAGTGTGATATGCAACCAGGGTGTTGGACTCCAGAGCCAGCTCTCTTCACCATGAGGCTCTGCTGCCTCTCTGAGATGGATTGAGTCTCACATAATTAGTTGCAGTTTTCTTTGGAATAAGAAAGGGAAACTATTGAATTTAACTTTCAAATGTACGAAGGCCTTTTATACAACTCCGAAGTTCTCCATCTCCACCAACTGTGAAATAATTAGAAATGCCAGCTAGGTTTGGTGGGTCATGCTGTAATCCCAGCACTTTCGGAGGCCAAGGCAGGAGGATCACTTGAAGGCAGGAGTTCAAGACCACCTTGGGCAATATGGTGAAACCTTGTCTCTACTAAAAAACAAAAAGAATTAGCCGGGCCTGGTGGTGCATGCCTGTAATCCCAGCTACTCGGGAGACTGAGGTGGCAGAATGACTTGAGCCCTGGGTGGTCAAGGATGCAGTGAGCCAAGATTGTGCCACTGCACTCCAGCCTGGGTGACAGTGTTTAGCACTCAGTGAGCATGAGCTCCCTCCCTACTTTCCCTTCTGAATAAGGGATTTAGGTTGCAGAGGGAAGAACTCACTGACATTAAGTGTGAAATATACCGTGAAGTGTAGAAAAGAAGAGAGAATCGTTATCTTCTGTATGAACTTTTTGAAAGTCCAGAGAGAAACATCACCAGGAAGGTCATTGTTTGCTTTCTCCTTTGTATGTTCAGAATTAAATAACATGAATGTGAATTTTTTTTTTTTTTTTTTTTTTGAGACGGAGTCTCGCTCTGTCGCCCAGGCTGGAGTGCAGTGGCCGGATCTCAGCTCACTGCAAGCTCCGCCTCCCGGGTTCACGCCATTCTCCTGCCTCAGCCTCCCGAGTAGCTGGGACTACAGGCGCCCGCCACGTCGCCCGGCTAGTTTTTTGTATTTTTTTAGTAGAGACGGGGTTTCACCGTGTTAGCCAGGATGGTCTCGATCGAATGTGAAATTTTTTAAAAAGAAGTGCCTTAAGTGGTTTGGAGTTGTAGAGTTCTTATAGATTTTTTTCATAGCTTTATTATAGTACTTATCATATTTTAATTATTTTTACATGCCTTTCTCCCTCATAAGACTCTATATTCTACAAGTCAAAGTCTGTCCTTTGCTGCTCTCCATATTTACCAAAATTTTACTCAGCCAGGGCTTGGCACATAGTAGCTACCAATGAAATATTTGTTAAAGAATGATTGAATAAAAAAATAAATAAATGAAAGTTCTCAGCTGGAAAAGAAGAAAAAGAAAATCACAGGAGATAAAATAAAACTGGAACTTATTTCACAAACTAAGACTTATTTCATTGAAAATAAGACTTTTGATTGAAAATGGAAATAAGTTTTTGCTTCATTTAGATGTGGGAAGACCTATAATTAGGCACAATATGTAAGCATCCCTCATGATTGTTTAAAACTTCAGAACTCTCTTTTTGGCAGCTCTTGAGGGACAGGATACATTTTAGGTTTTTTTCAAAGGAGTGGGTTGTCGTTCTGGGAAGCAGGTGGATAGGACCACAAGATTTCTTCCAGCCTGAACTTCAGTGACTCAATAATTCTAAATGAACCCTCAGGAATCCTCTCAATCAAATGACTCTTTCCAGTTACCCTGACTGTGCCACGAAAAAGCTCACATTAAAAGAATAGCCCAAATATTTAACCCAATATTGTCATATTGCAAACATTCTGTGTTTACCTAAGTGCATGCTTGCAGCCCAACAGTAGTGCTGTGACTGGACTTTGTCTCTATAAGACCAAAACAATAAGCTTTAAAAAAAAAAAAAAAAATCAACATTTCATGAAATTAGGTTTAGGTATCAAAAACTGAAATGAAGTTTTTGTTTTTTGGGTTTTTTTTTTTTTTTTTTAAGTGAATTGACTATGTACACTGTTTAGAGTAGTCAAACAGGTTCAGGTTCTTGGACACTACTTCGGTGCTATCAGGTCTGAAATCCCATGATGTTCTGCACTTGTTCAGGCCTGTCATATAGCAGGTGATGGAAGTCCAGCATGCCACCAAACCAAATTTAGAGCACGAATTTACAAGAAGGGCTCTCTTCTCAAGTTTAATCACTGTGTAATGAGCTCCTCCTGGGTGCCTAGCACTATACTAGACATTTTACATATATTCTCTATATCCCTAAAAACAATCTTGGAAGGCAAGGGTCATTATTTCTATTTTAAATGGGACAAATTTCCCAAGGCTATCTGTCTAGCTACCAGGTTAGAGTCAGGATTCAGACTCAAATGTATCTCTCTGCTTGCCTTCTTAGAGCAGGAAGGTTGGGGTACTGGTATCATTTATTGGCATTTGATCCTGAAAG
This sequence comes from Papio anubis, assembly GCF_008728515.1. Classification (NCBI taxonomy): domain Eukaryota; kingdom Metazoa; phylum Chordata; class Mammalia; order Primates; family Cercopithecidae; genus Papio; species Papio anubis. The sequence continues at coordinate 19,626,005 of NC_044977.1, forward strand.
CTGTAAAAAGATAGAACAGTATACATAAGGCATATTGAATGAGCAATTGTTAATCTTTAGTAAGAGTTTATCACTTACTTCAACCCAGTTGTACATATTTTTCCTACTGAAATGGACAATATTCAGATCTCAATAACCCATTTCCCATTGCTATTTGCGAATTGTCAGTATTTATTTTAATGATGGAATCATTTCTTAAGGTAGAGTTGTTATGTTTACTTTATAATGTCTGAATTTGGCTCCTTGTAGCGTACTTTTCTGAACGGGAATTGTGCTTCCATTACCTAATTGCAAAAAGTTGCCAAAATTTAAAAAGGCACTGGGAAGAAGAGGCAGTACAAGAATTCAAGTGGACCTCAAGGTCTCACTCTTAAAAGAAATGGAAATATTTTTGGACTGGATTAGCATGACTGAATTATCATCCTATTTGCTGGTGTAATTGCAGCTGGAAGGGGAGAATGAAAGGCATCGCTTTTCTACCCACTTCCTCCAGTGTACTTAAAACTGAACCATGCTATTCATAAAGTAAGTCTTCCTGAGTAGTTTGCAAATTTTACCATCTTTAAAAATGTTAATACACCATTTTAGTGCCTCATTCTGAGGAATAAATTTATTCTTAATGTAATAAAGACTCAGAAAAAATGACATCAACCAACTAAAATGAAAGCTCAGACTCTAAGAAAACAAATGCAGATGATGCAAAATGCAGCACTGGAAACTAATGGAAAGGAATACTTCTTAACACTGTCTTACCATCATCAAAAGCAATGAGAAGGAATAAGAATTTACATACTTTTGGTGTGCCCCAAATCTTAATATCTTCCAAATGTCATGCATTTCAGTCTTCTACTTTTAATTTTATATGTAGAATCATGAAATAATATTATTTTAGTCACATTATACTGGATAGTAAAGTTAATATATTATTTTTATCCTTGCTAATCTTCTGTCTTTTTTAGTTTCTGCATGATCTTAGAAATTTGCCAAATATAAATGTGTCAACGTGAAGTTAAGAAGTGAGACTCACCCATCCCTGCACAGTCTATACTATGCCCTTTCTCAATAGGTATTTTTTCTACCTTTTCTCTATGTCTCATGTTATGGAATTGTAGAGTCTTTTTATTAATTCTCCTATGTTGGTTTTCCATTTAGAATTTTTCTTCTGATACCTTTCCACATAGTGTAAATGATTTTGTTTTCAACCCATACATATAGAACTTTCCCCTGGATACTAAAAGCCTATGGCCAAATCATGTTGATTTTATTTATTTAAGTCTATAATATGGTAATAAATAGGAAAAGTTCCTGATAAGAGTGATAGTTTATTCACCATGGCAGTTCTCTGTGATTAAATAAATATGAATATAATAGTTAGACTACCTTACCCATGTGAGGTGCATAGCAAGGGATTTGGCAACCTTTTTAACCATGTGAGAGGTTGTATTTTTATCTTTGTTGTTTTCAGTATACGTAAAATACTTTTGGCCCTAATAAATCTTAATATTATCTCCCTTGTCAGATAGCAGGACAAAAATCTCCCAGAGGTACCTAGTTTTGAAAAATCCACACAAAACCAAAATGATTGTAATCAATTGTAACCAAGCATCAACCTCACTTCATCAGAACTAATCACATAGCCCTAAATAGGTCCTAAAATTTCCCAATGTATAGCAAATTTGAACAACATGTTGCATTCTCAAAATAATAATAGAATCATGAGTTACAGTTTTTACCAAAGACCCACAGACATCTTTTAATATAATTTACTATAATACACTATGTGATATTAATGATACATTTCAATTTAGAATAAACCTTGTTACAATGTATGAAAATGAAGAAAAGGGAACAATAAAGTAGCTGATCATTTATTTCACTCCAAGTTGCTTTATTTAATAGGTTTCAGAGAGTAAATTCAGAGAAGGATTGAATTCACAAAGGAGGAAAGACCCTGGGGAGAGGGTCTTATGAAAACCAGAAGTCAGAGAAAAGCCTTCCTTATCCTACCCTAAGAAGAAGAACAGTGAAGGTTCAATAGGAGGTCACTCAAGGCCCAGAGGCAGGGAAATGAAGTCTTTAGAGCAAGAGAACATTAGGAGCAAGAGGACTGGACCACACAGTGGGCACTCCAGCTGTAAGTGCTCAGTGTGATCATCACAACGACTTTGGCTGAGCTCTATAACTGCTCATGTCTCTTTTTTTTTTTTTTTTTTTTTTTGGAGACAGGGCCTCACTCTGTCGACCAGTGGCGTGATCACAGCTCACTGTGGCCTCAGCCTCCCTAGACTCAGGTGATCCTCCCATCTCAGCCTCCCAAGTAGGTGGCACTACAGGCACATGCCGCCATGCCCAGCTAAGTTTTTGTTTGTTTATGTTTGGGGGGTTTGTCTGTTTTGGGGACAGAGTCTCCCTCTTGTCAACCAGGCTGGAGAGCAGTGATGCGATCTTGACTCACTGCAACCTCTGCCTCCCTCCCAAAGAGCTGGGATTACAGACATGAGCCATCGCACCTGGCCAATGTTTTTTGTTTTTTATAGAGTAAGTAGTTTCGCTATGTTGCCCAGGCTGGTCTTGAACTCCTGCACTCAAGTGATCCTTCCACCTTAGTCTCCCAAAGTGCTGGGATTACAGGTGCGAGCCACCGCACCCGGCCTGTAACTGTTCATCTCTGAAAATCCAAAGGCAATGTGGAGCCACCTAGCAGCAGACCAACCAGTGGTTTCCAGGTCAAAGAATTAAAATTCAAGTCTTTCCTCAACTACCTACTGCCTTTTTGACATTAAACAAGTCACTGAAACTCTTTTTGCCTATATTTCCTAATCTGCAAAATATTGATAATAACCGTGTTTGTGCTAAGGATTGTAAAATAACGGAGGCAAAATGCACTTTGTGTGCCGTTAGGCATCATGCAAATGTTAGTTATTCTTATCTGTTCATGTGTGTGTGTCTAAAACTTTCACACGTCACAAATGGAGAGGGGTAGATGACAGAATTGCACTCCATGTGATGAGGTTGAGAGTGGGGAGTTATGCCTGGGCAGGAGACTGCGGATGTGCACACCAGAGCACCTAGGAATATATACACTAGGTGCTGGCAGCATAAGACTCTGCTGTGCTCTTAATATCATCCAATTGCTTCCACACGTAGCTGATATGAAGCAGGGAAAACTGACATCATCTTTATTCAGGGTTCAAACTGAAAAGCAGCATTTCAGTGAGGATTTGGTGAGAAATTTATTATACTAATAACATTATAACAACAACCAACTTAACATAGTTGTAAAAATTAATGAAACCATTAAAGCAAGAGCATAATAAATATTTATCGTTTTGGCAATTTTGCAAATAGTTGTTCAGCTACTGTCACAATAGTTCCTTGTACTCTGCATCTTCCAACGTACTTGATGGATTATTATCCCCATAAAGTGCCTGTAAAAGAAGGCAGCACAAGATAGTTGGCTTATTTAGGATTCTATCAACCAGCTGTTACACCCACCAGCACTTCACCCGTATGATCATCAATATTCATGCAAAATCCCAAAATGCCTCCCAAACCTTTAGAGGAATAAAATGTTCCAAATAGCTATAGGTTTAGCTGTATTTTGTGTTTTTTAATACAATGAAAATATTAAACATATTTATGTTATATATGGAAACACATATCTACTCTCAAATTATGCCAAATGATAGTGTATTTCTTGCTTACTGTTGTAACAAACCACCACAAATTTAGTGTCATCGAACAACGCAAATTTGGTATCTTACCATTCTGGAGATCAGAAATCCAAAAAAAGCTTTACAGAGCTAAAACCAAGGTGTTAATAAGGCTGCATTCCTTCTGGTGGCTCCTGGGGCAAATGTTTCCTTGTCTTTCTAGCTTCTAAAGCTGCCTTCATTTCTTATTTTGTGGACTCTTCTTCCAACTTCAGAGCACATAGCTCCAACCTCTGCTTTCATCATCACATCTCCCTTTCTGACTTTTACCCTCCCTCTTATAAGAACCCTGGTGATCAGATTGGGCCCACCCAAGCAATCCAGGATAGTCACCTGATCTCAAGATCTCAAGATCCTTAACTTAATCACAACTGCAAAGTCCCCTTTGCCATGGAAAACAATATGTTCATAAGACTCTGGGGATTGAGACACGAACATTTTGGGAGGTTCATTATTCAGCATACCACAGCTAGTTCACTGTATTATTATTACTTCATCTCTGAAGGAAAATAATGTGTTGGCAGCTTTAAAAATTATGTTCAAATATGCCCAATGAGCCCGTGTGATTGAGCTCCATAATCATTATGTTCAATTCTTCCTGCCTAAGTCAGTCCAACTCAGGATTTCTCACCCTCAGCACTATTGAAATTTGGACCACATATTTGTTTGCTGTAGGAGGCTGACCTCTGCATTGTGAGTTTTAGAAACATCTCTGGACTTTTACTAGAGGCCCATAGACATTCTCCCCTCCCCAACTGTGACAATCAAAAGTGTCTCCACACATAGCCAAATGTCTCATAGATGGAAAAAAATCACCCTCAGTAGAGAACCACTATTCTACACAGAAAGCAGCCAAATTATTGTAATGGCCTCTTTAAGGCAATAACTCTTAGAAAGCAAAAGTTCCACTGATATTAATTAATCACTAATTTAAAAGGGCAAATGACTTACTTATCTCAGCATTTTTGGCTAAATTTACTAGTAATTTTATTTGTCCAAAGAACAAGGAAGTCAGAGTTGAGTTTTATTCATTGAACTAACTCATCTACATGGCATGTTCAAGTGTGGGGTTACACATGAGGCATTTAATTCTTTGGATAGCAGGCAAAGAGTAGAAACTTAGTGGGAAACATCTCCAAAAGCTGTGAGCCCTTAGTGGCAGGAATCAAGTCATACTGTCTTTGTTTCCATAGACCATAATCTCCTCAATCTTAACCCAGCATTATTTCCATTATACTGTGATTGTTCTCAGGCACAAGGGTGATAGCATCTCTAAAAAGATACCCATTATGCCCTGGAACCCACTTCTTGCTTAATCCCCTAGGCATTAATTCCCAAGCTTTAGTCATTTGTACACTTCTTTTCATAATTTTTGCCATTATTTATTTGGTATTTATCTTTAAATTGACTTACTTTTTTTAAACATAAATACTATTTTAGCAATATGTAATTCTTCTAAAACACTTAAATTAAATATATGGCTATAAAATATTTAACATTCATCCATGTGCCATCTAAAAGTTTCTCACTATTAGATGCATATATGATACTTTGAAAAACACTGCCCTGGATGCAACCAACATCAGCAAAAGCCTGAATTTTTAACTTTGAATTCTAAAAATGTCTTCTCATCTATTCAGTTTCCTCACAGACGAGGGAACAGCAAAGGACAGTGAACCAAACTGCTCATGGAGAAATGCTGAAAGCTCTCACAACCAGAAAGAAAACCTCGGGCTACTGTTTATACACTTTACCTAAAAATCTTCCTTTTTATTTTTCTTTAATATATGACAGTTAAAATGCATGCCCTTAAAAAAACAGCATTTCCAAACAATTTGTACTGACACATTCAACATAAGACATCAGCCAGATAACTACAGACAAAACAAAGGGAAAAATTAGGGAAAATAATCTAGACCAGCATTTCCCAAAGTGTATGCCACTGTTTGTTATTTCTACAGGATCTTAATAGGCATTACATGAGGAAGAGTGGGTGGAGAATAGGGGTAAGATCTGTGGTCAAATAGGATTAGGAAATGTTATTAAACAAAGTTAAAATGACTCATTTATTATAAAACTCCTGATACTTTAGTATTCTACTGTGCTTTGTGAAACTTAAAGGGAAATATATATTAATCAGTCAGTCCTAAATTTATGTGATAAAAACATTTTTTTCTCGAAGAGCATTTCATGAGACTAATATTCTAAGGAATGTATTTTGGGAAATCCTGATCTATCTAGATAAGAAAAAATTTTATTTTCCTCAGACGAAGGTGGGAACAAATTCTAGGGCAATGGATATTTTAAAATGCATTCTACCTTAGTTTTTAAAGTCCCTACAGGCACAGGCTGTCTTCTCTTGATTAATTTTGTTAATCACTGCCTTGCACTCCGAGGGACTCAACAAATATTATTGGATGTGGATGAGGAACATGAAAGACATTGTGGCAGTTATTTTACTGGTGGTAGCATGGTTTGTATTGGCTACCTCTTTGCTTTGAGAAGTAATTAACTTTCATTTTATCTTAACTCATAATGTTCCACAGAATGTGGGCCCTAGTAATCTAAAAACCATCTTTGTTGTAGCTGATATCACCTGAGGAGCATAAATGGACAGCTTTTAAAATTCATGGAATCAGCAAACAGGATATTTTCCCTGGAGGACTTTTACTTTCTCTCTGTGCACAATGCACAAACCTGCAAGGGGAATTCTAAATGGAGATTAAAGCCATGAAATTACTTAATGTAACAAATTTAATTTTCCTAACAACTACAGTTGACCCCTGAACAATGTGGATTTGAATTGCAAGGGTCCACTTATGCATGAATTTTTTTCAACCAAGCACAGCTTGAAAATTCAGTATTCACAGGATACCAAAAGGCTGACATTTTCTGTATGCAAGTTCTGCAGGGCTGATGGCGGGCTTGAGCATGCACAAATTTCTAGAACCAATCCCCTGGGTATACCAAGGGATGACTGTACTGCATATGGTTAGACATGAAATCATGAAAGAGAATGAGATAATGTGGCCAAAACACTGAACCCAGAATGCCTCCTAAGACAAGTGAACCACAAAAGGTCATCATCAAATGGCTTTTAGCAGCAGAAGCCATATGAGAGATGTAGCAAGTGATATTGTCATCAAACTGATAGTCATGATACCATGAATTCTTATATGGGGTGTACTACCCAACTGTTGTGTGAGCTTGGGTAAATCACTTTCCTTTTCTAGGATCCAGTTTCATCTATCGAATGAGAAAGTTGGGGAAAAAGTCATTTAGCATCTTGCTACTCAAAGTGTGGTCCACGGACCAGCAGCATCAGCATCACCTGGGATCTTCTTAGAAGAAATGTAGAGACTCAGGCTTCACCCAAGAATCTGCCTTTTTATAAGACCCCCAGGTGGGCCAGTACACAGTATTGCTAACTCTGTTCCTGGCACCTCAGACCACTCTCTACCTACCTCACTGCCACCCAGCCACCCTCATGGGGCCTCATTCAAAGGGAAGAATTAGCAACGAGCTTAAAAAAAAAAAAAAGCCTCTAGTAATCCAAGCCCTCTCTTTCCACAGGTAAGGTAACTGAGGCCCAGAGAGGTAAAGTTGATTTCCTGAAACCAAACAGCTAATTAGGAACAGAACCCAGATTTTGTTATTAGTTTTCCAGTGTGCTTTATTATAACGTTTCAAGAGAATGTTACCAAAGGGATGGGATTAAATTGCCAAGTGTTAATGTTACAACAAATGAATAGCAATGCTTTCTTCTTGCAGAAAAGCCCTTTTAAAGCCTAAAAATGACTAGTTGTTAATGAAATTACGTTATTCCTGGAGGTACTTAGAGAAGAATTGAGTTACAAAGTGTCTCATTCCTCTTCCAGGTGATAGGAAAGCCTCAGTACTTGGGCCAGATGTTTACTCTCCTCTTTCCTCCCTCTCTACCACCAACCCCTACTCGCACACACCAGCCACAACCACCACCACCACCAAGTGTAATTCAATTATGAAAACTGGCAGAAACTACATGCATCCATGGTACAGGATGCTCGCAAGCCCAGTTTTAATCAATAACTCCTCAACAACCAGCATTTACCTTGTCTAAAACAAATGAAACCTTCTGTAGCTCAAAAACCAAGGATATCTCAAACAGCCACAGAAAAATGGATAGTAGGCTGAGAAAATAATATTATGGCCATATATAAACCAATATTGAGTTTAATGGACATTTGTATATTCCCTGGTAACAAGTCTCTTTTGCCTTGGGGCAATCTTTTCTTTTCCATTTTGTTCCCGCTCCTTTTTTCATTTACTATCAAAATCAGGAACAGTAACAAAACCATTTGAATGAACAACTGATCACACTGCATTTTGCCTTAGCAAGTCAAATGTGTTCTTCAGTTTGCCTCAAGACTATTCTAGGTTTTGCCTGGGAAAAAGTCCCAGGTACTATACAGTCATGAGCTATATAAAGACGTTTGGTCAACCACAGACCGCATATATTACAGTAGTACCATAACATCACCACAGAGCTGAAGTTTGTAGCCTAGTGAAGTTGCAGCCATTGTAACATCATAACACAACATATTAATCAGGTGTTTGTGGCAATGCTGGTATAAACAAACCTACTGCACTGCCAGCGGTATAAAAGTATTGCACATGGCGGGGCGCAGTGGCTCATGCCTGTAATCCCAACACTTTGGGAGGCCAAGGCAGGTGGATCGTTTGAGGTCAGAAGTTCGAGACAAACCTGACCAACCTGAATAGAAACCCTGTCTCTACTCAAAATATAAAAATTAGCCAGGCATGGGGGCACGTGTTTGCAATCCCAGCTACTTGAGAGGCTAAGACAGGAGAATCATTTGAACCCAGGAGGTGGAGGTTGCAGTGAGCCAGGATTGTGCCACCACACTCCAGCCTGGGAAACAGAGCGAGATTCCCTCTAAAAAAACAAAAACAAAAGTATAGCACATGTAATTATGTACAGTTCATAAAATTCGATGATGGTAAATGACTATGCTATTGTTTATGTATTTACTATACAAAGAAAAAGTGGCTGGGTGCAGTGGCTCACACCCGTAATCCCAGCACTTTAGGAGGCTGAGGCAGGCAGATCATTTTTATCCTTATTTTAGAGTGTACTCCTTCTAAATATATAAAAATAAGTTAACTGTGAAACAGCCTCAGGCAGGTTTTCCAAAAGAAGGCATAGGATATGACAGTTCCACGTGTATTACCGTCCCTGAAGTTCTTCCAGTGGGACAAGATGTGAAGATGTGGGTGTGGAAAACAGTGATATTGATGATCCTGACCCTGTGTAGGCCTAGGCTAATGTGTGTGTTTGTGTTTTTAACAAAAGAAAAGTCTAAAAAGTAAAAAGATAAAAGAATTTCAAAATAGAAAAAAGCTTATAAGGATATAAAGAAAGAAACATTTTCGTAGTGCTGTACAATGTTTTAAGCTAAGTGTTATTTAAAAAGATTCAAAAAGTTAAAAAATTAAAAGGAAGAAATGTTACAATAAGCTAAGGTTAATTTATTATTGAAGAAAAATAATGTTTACAAATGTAATGAAGCCAAAGTATACAATGTTTATAAAGTCTACAGTAATGTGCAGTAATGTCCTGGGTGTTCACATTCACTCACCACTCACTCACTGACGCACCCAGAGCACCTTCAGGTCCTGCAGGCTCCATTCATGTAAAGTGCCCTATTCAGGTATACTATTTTTATACTTTTACACTGTATTTTTACTGTACATTTTCTATGTTTAGATACACAAATAGTTACGACTGTGTTACAGTTGCCAACAGTATTCAGCACAGAAACTTGCTGTACAAGTTTGTAACCTAGGAGGAATAGGCTATACCTAGAGCCTAGGTGTGTCGTAGGCTCTGCCATCTAGGTTTGTGTAAGTACACTCTATGATGTTCATACAGTGACAAAATTGCCTGATGACGCATTTCTCAAAACATATCACTATCATGTGACAGAAAATTGTACTTACAACAAAGAAAAAGTGACTGGGTGCAGTGGCTTACACCCGTAATCCCAGCACTTTAGGAGGCTGAGGCAGGCAGATCATTTGAGGTCAGGAGTTCGAGACCAGCCTGGCCAACATGATGAAACCCCATCTCTACTAAAAATATAAAAATTAGCTGGTCATGGTACCTGTAGTCCCAGTTATTAAGGAGGCTGAAGCAAGAGAATCACTTGAAACTGGGAGGCAGAGGTTGCAGAGAGCCGAGATCGCACTACTCCACTCCAGTCTGGGCAACAAAGTGAGACTCCATCTCAAAAAAAAAAAAAAAAAGAAAAAAAGAACTGCATGGTGCCATGTACACGCTTTGAATATGATCTTTTTCTTCTCCCTCATAGCATTTAACATGATCATCACATCAGAGAATTGTCCAGCTAAATGTGTCAAATCAAAAGTTAATTTCAGTATTTGTTTTATGCCTGATAAATCTAAATTATCAATTATCTTCCTCATTCTTCAATTCTTTGCTACCTGCAAATCTTTGTGCCTTTGAGAGATTCTTTGTGCTTAACCTCTTCATCTTATATAAGATTGCAGGGCTTTATTGACAGATCAGCATTCTTCAGTGTGACAAGATTAGGTGATTTACAAAGTTTAGCCAAATAATAAAAAATGTCTAGCATGAAAGGAAGCTAAGAACTGAGCAAAATGCATACTTGCTTAGTTCTCAAGAAATTTTTTGCTACTGGCAGGAGTAAAACCTGCAGTAAACTCTTATAAAAGACAGATGTTAGGGAATATAATTAACATCCTCTGCAACCAAATATTTTCTTTTGTTTAGTAATAGTTGTTAAGAGTACTCATCTTAAACCACAATCCAACCAAATAATAAATTTTCATAGCAAGATCCTATAGCAGTACTACTTAATGGAAATATGAGAGCCACATATATAATTATAAATTATCTGGCAGTCACATTTAAAAAGTAAAATGAAACAGGTAAAATTAATTTCAATAATTTATTTAGCCAATAGTTCTGAAATATTATTTCAACATGTAATCAAAATAAAAATTACTCAAGAGGTATTTTCTATTAGTCATAGTGGTCCCCACAAAGCATGTTAATCTTAAGAGATCAGAAGAAAATGGTTAAAATTTAAGAGAAAGAATAAATGATTTTTAAACAATTAAAAAGCCATTTTGGGGTAATAAACCAGCATAAGCCTTAAGATAATTCAATTGTCATGGTCTCTTGTTTTTTGTATCAAAAAATTCCAAGAGAAAACTGAAGAATTTTTTTACCACCATGGGTGAGATTTGCAGTTAGTGGTCAGGTTTCTCCATAAAAAATAAAAATAATTAAAAATCAGAAGACCAGCTGTACTGTATGTTCTCTCTTCTCCTTCCCTACTTTTTCTCTTACTCTCTCTCTCTCTCTCTCCCTCTTTCCCTCCTTCCTTTTTCCTGCTTTCCCGGTCCTCTCTCCCTCCTACTTTTGTTTCTATCATAGCATTGCCACAATTTTTAATCATTCATTTATTTGTTGGTTTCCTTCTTTTTAATATGTATTGCACAAAATATAGTCTCTGTAGAGCAGGAACCAAAGATTTTGTTCATTGTTATATCTAGAATACTTGCCCCCCAGCATGGCACATAAGAATCACTGAAAATTTGTTAAAGAATTAAAAAACAGGCTGGGAGCAGTGGCTCACACCTGGAATCCCAGCAATTTGGGAGGCTGGGTGGGCAGATCACTTGAGTCAGGCATTTGAGACCAGCCTGGTCAAAATGGTGAAACCCTGTCTCTACTAAAAATACAAAAATTAGCCAGGCATGGTGGCAGGTGCCTGTAATCCCAGCTACTCAGGAGGCTGAGGCAGGAGAATTGCTTGAACCCGGGAGGCAGAGATTGCAGTGAGCCAAGATTGCACGACTGCACTCCAGCCTGGGCAACAGAGTAAAATCTCAAAAAGCAAAATTAAAAAAAAAAAAAAAATTAAAAAACAAAGTAAGGAGTATGAGCTAGGTGAGTATAAAGGTAAATCATTTTTTCATTAAAAACTCTAGAATTCTAGAATTCTAAATATTGTTTATCCTAACATCTGATAGACTAAACAGAAAGAGTGAAGCTATCAAAACTTTCAACTTTTGTAGCACTTTCCATTCCTGGATATTTAAGAAAAACTTCTTCTTTCAAATACTCTCAAGATTAACAGGATTTAGAGCTTCTCCAGGTTCCTACTCAAGGGTAGGAAGAATCTGCTAGGGGCCCCAACCAGGAGAAGCCAGGACCAAGAAGGACAAGTCTGACAGTTGGGATATTTTCACCCATAGCAACCAACAACATCTAAGGTAGAAACAGAGCTTGAAACAGGGCCAAAGAGGGAAACCAAAGATGGAAGAGCAGATTGGAGAGAACATCCCTCGAGGGGACAGGCAGACAGCACAGAACCAAAGATGTTGGAGGCCTGTTTGCATATGGCCGCCGCTGGTGGGAGATACCATCTACCAGGGCTCCGGCACAGAGACACTGGGCAGCCATTCATCAGTCCCCAGTGTTACGCAGTTAATGCACCATCATAACAGAAACGAAAACCAGCCATGCGCACACCAGATTATGACTACCAGAGTTTAAGGTCGTAACCAAAGTTTCAGAAATAGAGGCATTAGTTTGTAATTCATGAGACAGATTTAGGTATAACTGATTCAGATCTACCTTGTTATACTTTCACAATCAACCTCTGAAACCCACTTTTTTCTTGAGTTTTCACGTTTAACAAAAATAACATGTTGTAATTGAGTCTGTTTGCTATAATCCCCACCTGAAATATACACAAAATTTAAAATAGCACAAAGAACTTGAGTGTCTATTTGAGCTATCAAATGTTTCCTGTTAACTACAGGAGACATTAAAGGAGTAGCTGCTACAAAGAAACCTTTGACATGATTAGATCTGCTAATAAAGTTTGTAAGTTTATGACTCAGAATTAAATTAGTCAGACTAAGAAGTTAAAAGGGAAACAACCAAATTGTTTAAAATGCTGGAATTGCCTAAAGAGATGGGGGAAGCTGAGATAAAAGCATGTTTTGGGGAGTTAACTGAAAATGCTTTGGCACTAGAAAGGTGATTTCAGACTCTTCCAGCACCTCGGAGTGACTCTAGCTTGAAAAATAAACAATTCTAACAATGAGGGCTACAAATTCTCACCGACCAAAGTCTTAAAAGACATGAGATACTCAAGATTCAGTGCACCTGCTTACATCTCGGAAGACCAATTCCTTTGGAAATATTTGTGGATACACATCTGGGCATTTCTTCTTCATTTCTAATTTATAACCCAGTTCATACCAAATTGTATTGTTCTTCTTTTTTTTTAAATTATACTTTAAGTTCTGGGGTACATGTGCACAATGTGCAGGTTTGTTACATAGGTATACATGTGCCATGTTGGCTTGCTGCACCCATCAACTCGTCATTTACATTAGGTATTTCTGCTAATGCTATCCCTCCCCCTCCCCCTCCCCACAATAGGACCCGGTGTGTGATGTTCCTCGCCCTGTGTCTATGTGTTCTCATTGTTCAGTTCCCACCTATGGGTGAGAACATGCGGTGTTTGGTTTTCTGTCCTTGTGACAGTTTGCTCAGAATGATGGTTTCCAGCTTCATCCATGTCCCTGCAAAGGACGGGAACTCATCATTTGTTATGGCTGCATAGTATTTCATGGTATACATGTGCCACATTTTCTTAATCCAGTCTGTCATTGATGGACATTTGGGTTGGTTCCAAGTCTTAGCTATTGTGAATAGTGCCACAATAAACACACGTGTGCATGTGTCTTTATAGTAGCATGATTTATAATCCTTTGGGTATATACCCAGTAACGGGATCTCTGGATCAAATGGTATTTCTAGTTCTAGATCCTTGAGGAATCGCCACACTGTCTTCCACAATGTGTATTTTTCTTCTTACTGATAGCACTACTGCTACCTGGCCAGCTCAGAATACAAATATTTGTGTAAGAGAAATAGCAGAATTCATGTCAGAGAAGGATCTAGAGTAAGTGTTCAAGTTACTCACTGATTCAAAAGGAAATTATGAAGGATGCCAAAGTAACAGAAAGCTGGATCTCTGCCCTCAATTTCCTTACATTCTAGTTGGAGAGAGAAAACATACACAATTAGAAGCTAAACCACTCCATTAAAAGATTAATACAATACTAGCCCCCAGGCTCCATCACATCATTGTATTTGATTTTCTCTATAGCACTTGTCACCATCTGAAATTGCTCTGTGTATGTACTGTATGTATATTTATTATTTATGATGTGTCTTTCCTATTAGAATGTATGCTCCATGACTGAGACTGTTGAATGACGAATGTCAGTGTTAATGATGAATAAAATAGATCACCTGCAGCTTTTAACATTAGGTACTCAAAAGTGATGCCAATAACATGAGCTCCAAGCATTAGAGGAGGAGTACAGTGAAGTTTTATAGTCAAGGAATGCTCCATAGAAGAGGGGAAGATAAGTCAAATTTGAAGAAGTAGAGAAGGACCACCAAAATGAGGGAGGATGTGAAAAGCAGAAACAAGTGCCACTGGTAGACTAGTTATAGGCTAGCTCCTGGGTTTCTCCATGTGATAAATTCAAAACTAAAACTTCCTCTCACCATACACTGCATGTGTTCATTAAAATACCATTCTCTCCATCATATGTATCCAAACTCTAGAGCCACTTCTCTACTTTGCTACTACCCAACAGCCAAGAATTGTCCGAGTTCTAGAGACTCTACTCCAGCAATTTCTCTCTCATCTATATGCTCTCCTCCACTCACATCATCAACATTTGAGCAAGCCCTCATTAACATTTACCTGAACTATTGCAACAGTCTCTGAACTGATCCTCAGTGCCCCTAATCTACCTTCCAAGACATGATTTCTAGGCCTAGCTCTGCCTTTAGGTTATCTAAAGGAAGACACTGGACTTGTAAATCATAGCCTGTCTCTGCCTTAGTCTTCTCATCTGCACGGAACGGTAAGGAGCTTAGAGGGACTAAATCTGTCCACATTCCTCTTCCTGCTTTCACATCACAGAATCCTATGATGTTTCTGTCCTCTGCAGAACCTAGCACTGCGCTTTGGATAGACAGGTGATCAAAGGTTATTTTACATGGATATAATTAACACCAGATAATACTATGAGAAATTATCCGAGAGCTTCAACTCAAAGAACTTTTAGAGGTATTTCTTTCTTAGGCTTTATTTTACTTTCTCAAATACATTTGCACTCTGAGCACAGGGCTTTCTCCATTCTAACCAAAAATATAGTTAATTTTCCATTCTAAGGGGGAAAAAAACCGAGCTAAAAACTTTTAATCACAAAATGTTAAGAATCAAGTAAATTCTCCATTCTGAATAACTATTGCTAACCTCTCTCTGTCCCCTCCACCTCACATACACACACACACACACACACACACACACACTCTTACACATAGTCTTTTTAACATAAGCACAGATTAAACAGTCTAGTCATAATTAATACAGAGTTCTGCTCATAATGTGTGCTGAAATTCCTGACTGTTGATGAAATAATTAGATGAATGAAAAACAAGATTAGAGAGCAGTGCCTCCCCTGTGCTAATGTGCCCATGAGTCATCTAGGGATGTCATGAAAGGCAGACTCCAACGCAGTCTGTCTGGACTGAGACCTGAGACTCTGCATTTCTAACTAACTCCCAAGTGATATCAAAACTGCTGCTCTGAGAACCAAGATGCTAACGACAAGGTACGAGGGCACAGGGAAGCTCAGAGATTCTCGTGGAAACTCCCTCATTTTTATAGATGCAGAGCATGAAATAGCATGAAATGCACGTATACCTATGTAACAAGCCTGTACGTTCTGCACATGTATCCTGTTGCTTTTTTTTTTCAGAAGGAAAAAAAGAAAGAACTAGCATGAAATGGTGTGCTCCAGGCTCCATAGGTGGTGCTCACAGAAGAGGGACAAGCACAGACAGACAGACAGTCACAGGCTCACTCTCTCACCGCATAGACATGCACCCTCACTGGGCCCACTTGGTACGCGAAGTCACCTTTTAGATGAGCAGCAAGTTTCTCACCACCTTCTACTGTGAGAGGAGAGAAGTCTTCAAATATCATCTTTGTTACTTACTTGTCTCAGTGGGCTTAACCTCCAAACCACCAAAGCTGAGAATCAGAAAGAATACTCCTAATTCTGCCAAACCCATTTGGCTGCCTTTTCTCCATTTTTACCACCTTTACCAAAATCTCAAAAGAAAAGATGACTGTTTTTGAAATTTCTTAAATCAGCTGATTATGAAATCTGAAAGGCCCAGACTTAGACATGCTGTCACTACCAAAACATGGCTGAGTCATCCTTTAAGTTGTGTTGTGTGCACGCATGTGTTTGCACACATACACACACCCTGGCCGTGTGTATGCTGGACATTTGGACCACATTCTTGTTATTTTCTGGAAGTTCCATCTCTACATGTGGGCTGTCTGACTTACACTTGGAAAGTTCTAGTAGCTTCCCATGTATAGGCCTTCCCACTCTTCCCCCCATAGCTTCATGATTTTGCGTCAGGCTCCTAACGTCAGAAGGACTTGTTTAAACCATGAAAAGCAAAACAAGAGGATTATCCAGACAATAGCATGAATTTCTTTTCCTCTTGTAAGGACCAGAGGTCACTCACAGCTCACTGAGAGAGCATCTAAAATCATAGCAAGGCCCCAACTGAGGGAACTGGGAAACACATTCATTTTTAGTTTAGTCTATTAAGAAAAAGGTCAGTCTTGAATTCATTTGGTTTCAATTTACTTTTCACAAAACACATATATAGTAAAAGATCTTGGGTTTGTGTTTTCCTTTCTGCTTGCAAATTTCACCCCATTTAAAACATAAAAGGAGAAAAATAATGGTGCTAACCAGAGCCAAACAAAATATGGGTGGTCACAGTACAAACTTTCCCTTAGAAAGCTTTACCCCTACACATAATGGGTGAGATTTTTCCTTAATAGAGAAAGAGAGGCATGTCGTTTGGCAATGGAGTATTTTGTTATCAATGAGACACAACACGTGCCCACAGGGATCTGCATTCTCCTCCACTTCTTGGAGCCCCAGAGTCTGTAGTACAAAAAAGGAACTTAGAGTAAGCAGAGCTTTCACTGAGTAAGAGGTGTTATCCTCCTAATTTTGTCCTCTTGAAAGTAGTTTAATTATTTTCTTGAATTGTGGAGTCTTTTTCCAGTCTGTTTCTGAATCTCTCAGCTATCAACTTCCAACTTCTGGAGTTATATAACCCTAGAAACCATTAATTTTAGATCTGGAAGATCATCCTCCATGCATGCCTCACTGAGGCCTTTTCAGGGAAATATTAATATTTCTTAATTGGAGACAGGGCCAGGACTTCTAATTCACAATCCCATGTTCTTTTCACTATAGTTATAATATGGAAAACTATTTCAAGTTTTACATGAAAGAATGAAAAACTTAATTAGAAAGCACTTTGATATTACTGGGACCCATTATTTTCCTCTGCCCTCTCACATTTTTGTTGTTCAGAAGGAGACTGTGATGAAGAATGAGGTAATATAAGCCACTAACTATGCGTGAACCTAAGACGTTGTCTCCTTCATCATGTTATTTAAAAGGCAATAGAAAGACTTCTGCTAACTGTCTCCCAGCCCTACCACACATCAACAGCATCCACTCTTAGATATTCTAAACTTCGCGCTAAGCGTTACCCTCTCTAGTGCCCTGTCATGAAATTTATACCTTCCTGAGATATGATACTTAAAGTCATTAACAAACAACTCTGAGTTTGTCTGTAAGATACTTCTCCCCATAATGGGAGAAACAGAGCCTTGGTCTGAGTATCAGAAAGCCCACAAAAAGAAGAAAAGTGCAGAAAGAGAGATGAAGTATGCTGAACTTAACGTGCATCACACTTTTGCTTAAGCCAGGTCTTAACCATCATTGTCATGCAATAAAATATAAGCAGCAAAATTCACATGGAGTCTAGTTGCCTCTAGTAACTGTAGCTAAGGACTGACTAGTGTCCAAAGAGAACATAAATAAAGATAAGTTATCATTTCCAATTGAATCAACATGTTTTTGACTACTAATATTCCAGGGGCAATACAGGGGAGATTTCAATTCCTATGAGTGATGATGATCATGATGACAATGACAGCTAATGTCAGGTGTGTCAGGTACTATTCTAAGTACTTTTATTCATTCATTTATCAATTCATTCATTTATCTAACATATGCTTATTCAGTACCTCCTATGCCTGAGGCATTGTTTCAGTTGCTGAGCCTTCCTGAAACTCACATTCTAGTAAGGAGTCAGAGATAGCAAGCAAATAAGTATATGCAGAATGTATCTGATGGTGTAAAGGGCTGTGGAGAAAAATATAGAAAGCATTGTTAGGTGGAGTTGCTTTTTTACAGACATCGTCAAGGAAGGCTTCAGGGTAAGACCTAAAGGAAATGAGGAAGTGAGCTATAAAGATTTCAAGAGGAGAGAAAAGCCCATGCAAATATCCTGAACGGGGAGCATGTTTGGTGTGTTTGAAGCAAGGAAGCTGGTGAGGCTAGGGCTTAGTAAGCAAGGGGGAAGAATGGTAGAAGCTGAAGTCAAACAGGAATCCTCAATATGCAGGATCTCATAATGCATCAGCAAGACCTTGATTTTCATGCTAATGATGATAAGGAACTAGTGAGGGTGTTGAGCAGAAAAGTGATGTGATCTGAGTCATATTTTAAGAGAATCAGTCTGGCTGCTCTGTTTAGACTCTAAGGAAGCATATGCAGGTGCTGTATTAACTGATTTATGTCTCACAAGCTATGAGATTTGCGCTGTTTCCCATTTTACAGACGACAAAACTGAAACAGAGAAGTCACACAGACGGTAAATTGCAGAGCCAGGAGAACAGCCCCGGCAGCTGGCTCTGGAGGTCATGCTATTAACCTCTACACTCTACCCCTCCACAAGAAAGATGTTAAATGCAGAGGCAAGGAAAACTGATGCAAATATCACTGGATTGAGACCACTAGGGGTTGTCCTAATTGGGAGAAGAAACATCATTTTTCCTCATTCTATTGCCGTTATTTCACAGACCATATTGCACTTTGCAGACAATGAGTCCGAAATACTTGACTGTGTCACATTGTTAAAAAGGAGAAAGTCTATTACAAGGCAGTAATACAGGAGTTATTAGTAGAATTTAATATTGACTTTGTCTTGGTTACCAGAACTGTCAACTGCAATACTGAAACAGGGCCCTGCACGTTTCTTTGTCAGGCCTGCCCAGCAAAAGTTAAGAGGCATGTGGAAAGCACCAAAGTTTGCTTTCAGTGATCTCTCTGTTGAAATGACCCATTCAAGATTCTCAACCCTCACTCCTAGACAACCTGTGTTTCTCTAATTATTTAAAACTTATAAAGAAATTCTCCACAGTGGATATATTTTTTACTCACTTCTCATCTACTTTTTAATTAAATGCCTGGTTGCCAAAAGTTCTAAGAGAAAGTTGTCATTAAATGTTTTCAACATTATCTTAAAACAAAAAGAATCATAACTAAATTAGCTTCTTTCATGATGTGCCAGAATTTTAGAACCCTTAAAATTAGATGTGTAATGTTAATAAAAACCTGTATTTTTTACACAATTATGTAAAATGTTTACATATATAATTAGGTAAAATGTAACTACAGATACATAATTATGTACTAAAAATTATACTTTAAGAATGATTTTTTCTCATTCACTTTTTTTTTAAAGATTGTCCAAAAATTGACTGAATAAAATGAATCCCACCAGATAACCAAGAACCCAATTCAGCTCAAAGAGAATCTATTTAGTGCCTTAACACTTTAAAGGGAAAGCAAAAGCGGTACTACATGTAGGATTTTCCTACACTCAAAGATTTTACAGCCTTGTCAGAAGGACAAGGCTTATATATTTTATATCAAAAAGAAAAAATATGCAGCGATAGTAGTTAATAGCAGGGTCAGATTACACAGAGCAGCAGTCCCTGCTCCTTGGAGCAGTCTTAGGGTCAGCTTCCTGCCAGCGCTGGCCCACTGAGCCCTCACTCCTTCCTGCTGTCAGGTGTGGTCCATTCTCCAAGCCCTGCAGACTCTGAACAATCTGGGTTGCTCTGCATTACTACACTTCCAGAGTACCAATCTGAGTCTTATAAAGTGCATACTTTGTAAGTCTTATAAAGTGCACCTCTAGGAGTGCTGAGGGCTTTTCTTTCTTTCACCCACTTGGAGAGTCACTGATAAAGCAGGAGTTTTAATTGATTGGAGAGAGGAGAGGCTGAGCCAGGCAATTTTGAACATGGATCCCATGAACAGGGTGGCAGTCCTAGGGGAAGTACCCAGCAGGCAGCTTAGGGCAGCAGGAAGGGACTAGATGTCCAGGAGTTTGGGGAAGAACATATTGCAAGGAGGAGAGGAGCCTGGCAAGAAATGTACCTTTCAAATTTGACAGGTGTGCCTCTGTACCTCAGAAATAGAAGACATCTTTCTCTACACTTTTTTTTCTTCTGGCCTATATGTTATTCTTCTTCCAGCCCCCACAAAACAAGGTAATGGTGGAGTTATTTAATTCAAAAACCCAGTTTCCCATTAGAATCCCCAGGTAGTTTTGATGTACATCCAGGTTAGTGAATCATGTAAAAGTTAATTTATTCATTTAACAAATTTATGGAGCCTCTGTTATGAATTAAGTAGGCCTCTGAGGGCCAGCCTAATGTCCAACTTCCCCCGTTTCTATAGGCAATCTATGTTCTGAGCTTCTAACTACTGATTTATGCCATTGGGAACTCGTCCCAGTGGCAAATAGAAAGGTTATTTGTATTCTTTCTCTATTAGAACTTACATGCTGCCTTCACCTTAATGTAAAGAGAGCACTGGAATCCAGAAGAAGGGACAGCAAACCCCTTGATTTTACTTATTTCTCTCCCTTTCTTTGTACTTGAATTATTTGCATGCTGAGAAAGCCTCATGCTACAATTTTTCTAAAGGTTCCAAGAGAGATATCTATCATAATACTGGCTGATAAAACTCTAATATGTGACGGATCACTTGATTTACATAACAGTCAGCACAAAAAGACAATGATTCATGTTCCTAAAATGAGAAGATCTCAAAAGTTCACTTATTTATAAGAAGCAGGGAGACTTTGCTCCTGTTTTGAGGATGAATAAACTCCTGCCCCCAGGTACGATATTTTTTGGGGGACTCATAATGAACACAATAAAAGATAAATAATTATGTTATTAATTTAGTTCATCCAAGTTTAACATTTTCCCAGCATAGAACAAATATGATGATAAATAATTAATAATACCTATTTTTCAATGTCAGTTTTTTTCTTAACATACATTACATTTTTGTATCTCTTTCTATTCTACACTTTCACAAATATCTTAGGTATTTTTAGAAAAAGATCCAAGTTGTATGGTCCTTAAGTATAACCACAGTGAACTGAGTGACAGGTAAATAAATTACTGTTAGGAAAAATATGTAGCCTGTATACACACTTTGGAAAAGGAAAGGGCGACAGCATCTCACCTTCTGCACAACCTCACCCCACTCCACCGTACACCCCGCAAAAAAGACCACACAGGTTTGTGTTTCTGCCTGCCCTCCTCAGTACTGGAAAAATAGTGACAGTGTGAACTTTTGACAGTAGGAAAGGCTGTTAATCTCTGGTTCAGGTCTTCTATTTTCCTAACATAATCTTATTTTTAAAAGCAGAGGAAATTTTCTCAATGAAAACCAGCTTTGTTCCCAGGGTGGTTTTTTCCTATTATTTATTCCTTACCTAGAACCCAGCTCAGGAGAACTGGATGTTCGGTCATTTTCTGAAACAGAAGGTGCTAACCATATCTGATGTAGTCATTCTCCTAAGGAAAAACAGAGAAACATTGCCAAACCCTAAAAAGAGTTCCAGCACTAGAATTCCAAAACTTTAAACATGTTTTCAGACTGATAGCCTTGTGTTGTTACCAAATGCCCTTTATCTTTGATCATAATAAACAGTTCTGACTCCTTGGCTTGTTAGGACTGGCAAGTCCAGAGTTTGTCAGCTGCCTTCACTATAAAACATAAATGACATCAATTCAGTCACTTGATGTGCAAATTTTCATATCATTTCTAAATAAATAACTCAGCTCTGTCCTTTACAGCTCTGCAATGGTAGATTTTAGTAACTACTTAAGAAAGGTTTATAAACTTTACTCTTCATGAGTAATATTGGGTTTTCTTGAAATCACTGCAAAAGGAACATTCTCATAGAGCACCCAGGAGGAGAGCTAAATGTAAGTAAAGGAGCTACACCAATCTAGTTTGACGATCAGTGCCTTGGATTGATCTATATATGTGTTTTCAAATGTTTAACCTTCCTTGTTCCGAAAGGATCTGGATCAACTTACAATGACACAAATAACATAGTAAGATAAAATAGATGAAAGTAAGTGAAGAAGATGAGTTAACTGGGAACTAAGGACAGAAAAGAGAAATGCAGTATGGTGAAGAGAATACCCTGAATATGTATGAAGACATGCTGTACAGTTGTGAGACGGAGGCCACATCTAAGGCCCTGGTCTCTCTAGCAGGCCCTGTGATAAGGGAAACATGTTCAGTTATCAAAACACACACAGTAAATTAACCCACTTCTCACTACCATTGCTGACACACTAAGAGGGCAGAGCTGCACTGGTCTGAGGAAAGGTACGGTACAGCACTTTCAGGGCTGAATAATCAGGCTCTCAAGCCCTCAGAGGGCACCAGGTGTTGGTTTGACTTCACATCCAACTAAGGAGCTGTCTGCTTCATATTAGTGGTAAAACCAAGGAGCTTCAAAGCCTCAGTTAGCTAACCATTGTCCTCCTCGCTTCTGCCTATAACTAGCCATCACTCCTTAGGAAGTGTAGGTGTTCAACTCTCCCTGACGAGCGTGGCAGGTGTGTTTAGGAAAAAGTCACTGGGCTGTCCCTTGCTTCCTTTTAATTTTGGTCCCTGCTTGCTAGGGAAGAGTTTAGGGAAGACAGAGGATCACATGATTGCGCCCATGCCCTGCCGAACTTGGGACACTTCCAGAGACAAAACTGGAGAAAGTGCCATCTAGTAAGAAACACATAAAATAAATAAAACAAGTAAGAAAATTAATAAGATTAAAAACCTGCTAGTCTCTGTCCATGTATATATGTTTAATAAAATAATAGTTAACCTTAATTGAGCACTTACTATGTGCAGATACTGCTCTAAGAGCCTTATGTTTCATTCAAGTAATCCCACCAACAACCCCATGAGACAGATACTGTTACTTTTTTTTTTTTTTTTTTTTTTGGCAGATGTAGAAACTGAGGCAGGGAGAGGTTAGGTGACCACTTCAAAATCACACAGCCACTAAGTGGGACAGTTAGGATTTGGGCCTAAAAGTCTTACTCCAGAGCTACCCTCTTAGCTGTGAACTCCACCCAGCACCTTCTTTGCCTCATCGTTCACCGTTCAACAGCACACATTCCAGAGACTACTGTGTCTGATTTCTTTTTTCCTTTGGTTTAGTGTGATTTCCACTCCATTAAAAAATAATAATAATAAGGGAAAATCACAGAGTGTTAATGGTGCTACCGCTACATCATCCTCAACCACTTCTCAAAGACGTCACTGCTTATGTGGTGAGCAGGCATCCAAGGGTGCATGCACTGAGTGAGTTCTGTCCTAGAACTGGAAACTGAAGAAGATGCCAGATGCCTCAAGACAGACTGTGGTCAGAGACATAACTCAGGGGGAGCGCCTGTCCCTAATTCCTCATTTCTCCTTCATTGCTGGGTCTCCATTCCTCTTTGCCCCACATCAAAAGCTAAGACACTCACTTCTCTAACTTGGCCCATTGACTTGCCTTGCCAGAAAATCACCAGCTTGAATTATTCTGATGATAAAACCTTCCACCCGAGGCTGGAGCCCACTTCCTCCACCCTTCTTTGATCCCTGAAGAATTTTTCTTTTCCGGAAAAACCATACTGGCAAGCACACCACACTCCTTCACATACTTGGGATTTTACAGTGGCTTTCTTGGAAGCCTGTTGTATTTTACATGTTAGTTGATCTCTGCTGGATAGGGCCGCACAAGGACCTGTTGACACCTCACGGCAGAATTTCACAAAATGTTCTAGGGAGAGATAATTTTCTAATTATAACACCAAATTTTGCTTATAAAGACATTTTCCAACCACTTCACTTCCAGTAGTGGGAATAGTCTGAGGGTGAAATTAGACCCGGGGTGCATACTTTCTTTTTCTTTCTTTCCATTTTTTTTCTTTCCTTTTTGGTATTAGGAAGTATTTCCTGGAAAACTAGGCCTTGCTTTCCAAATGCTCACCTGAGAATGCAACCCTAAATGTTACCTTCCTTAGACTAACCCATGGAAGCGACACCACCAAGGCTCTGCCCCTGGATAAGCAGGCTGAGCACCCCCGCCCCTGCCCTGACCGAAGAATGCAGCCTACCCTTCTGGCCTCCTTGGCCTTTTTGTTCTTCCTGTCTGCCTAGATGGCTCGTTCTCCAGCCACCAGTTAGAAACACAATTCCTTTTCATCCTTTCAACCTTGGTTCACTCTCAAGGCAGCCTTCCCTGACCCACTATATCAGTGTTCCCCAAATGTGGCCTGTGGACCACCCACATCAGAATTACCCAGGGCCTAGGGACCTGAATTTTAACAAACTCTCGTGAGATTCACATACACATGAAAGTTGGAGGACATCTGCTCTATATTGAGTTCAGTCTCACACTCCACCCTTCCATAGTCCCTGTCCAACCCCGCATCATACTGGTAATGACCTGTTTAATGTCTATCTTCTACATCAGAACATAAACTCTCTCAGTACAGGACATAATTGGGTTTCCAAAGCATGGCAGTCTCTGGCTTACAGTTGGTGCTCAATAAATATTTATTGACTCAAATTATAGCAAATAAATTTTGCAGAGCTATTTTCTAAAAGAAATCCTGGTTTTCAGGAATTAATCTCACTCCACTTTTTAAAGAAGGCAATAAAGCAATCAAAAGATGTTTCTATGAGGAATTTAGCCAAAAACTAGTATCCACAGAATGTCACATGCCTCTCCACATTGAATCTGACCCCATATTTATTTGGTTTGACCTGTGTGATCACATCAGTGTTGTGAATAGCAACAGAGGCATTATCAGTGATTAAACTTAATTTCTGCCCAGAAGATGAGTGTTTTGGTGTAATGTTTTTCCAAATGTTTTTAAGAACAAAGCTTAGATGCAAAGAATTTTCCTATCAAGACACAGTTAAAGAGAGATAGTGACGCATAAGGAAATTCCTTTTAAGAGCCAACTCCCTTCTTCTCATGTGTGAGGAGAACCTAGCTATCAGCCTTTTTACTTTTTGGAGGGGACAGGGGAATCTCAGAACTATACTTGCTATTTAAATAGCCAGTATAAATTTTTTAAACCATACACTCATTCAAATGCCATTTAACTCTGCGTTTCGTCAAGAGTATGCATGCATGTATGTGTGCATGTGCACACACATTTAACACTAAAAAGGCTGTATCACTGAAACAAAATTCTGGGTTATATGTTAAACTAGAAAAAGATGGCCTGGGAATCCCAGAGCAAAGCAGCAACACTGTCATCCAGGGAACTGGGATATTTCCCAGACTTTTGCCTGGGCTACTCACCAGATATTCTCTTTGCCCTGCCCACAAAGGAAATGGCATCATGCAGAGGAACAGGTTGTGACTGAGCAGGAACCACAGGGCATAGAAAATAAGCCCACTCCACTATCTCCATTCCCTCCAAGCACCAATAGGAGGATTTAATACAGAAACATAATAAAGTTATGTATATTTTAAGGAATGTCAGTTATGTCCAAATAAAAGGGACATTGTTAAACTAAGCTAAGTTGTCAGTGGCCCATAAGCAAAATTCCAAATAGCATTTAATGAACCGAAGCTGTGGAAATTCAAGCATAAAGAAAGAGGTTTTTCACAAACCTTCCATGAGTTTAATCCACTTGGTCAGCTACTGTCAGGAAGAGCAGCCAGTCTGTTGGCTGTTAACAATAATGTTTGTGCCAGGCACAGGTGTGCTAACATGTGGACCAGGCATGTGTGTTATTAATATTATTATCATTATTCCTATTTTATAGGTGAGACAGGGTTAGAGACATTAAATAACTAGCCCACATTCACACAAATGGCTAAGTGGTAAAGTTAATATCCAAAATCAGATTCTATGAGTCTAGGGTCAATGCTCCCTGCACTATTAAGAATCTGGAAACTTCTGCTTTAAGTCATAATATCTTGAAGAAGTAGGTAAATGTGAGGTAGAAAAAATATATACTTTATTTTCTTGATGGAATTTCTGGCTCCACTCCAGGGTCTTACCCAAAGGTGATGAAATCCACCATTTTGGAACTCTTAATGGGTACCAAAAGGCAAATATGTTCTCAAACTATAAATGGTGGAGGGGAGGGCCTTGAAAAAATTATCACTATAGGCAACTTATTGTGACAATTCCAAGACTATTTTCTAAATTATTTTTTCAATTGCAAATCTTCACAGTGGTCAGTCCTGCTTTTTCACCTCATTATCTCACATTTGAAATCACTTCCTTTTCTGGTTTAGAAGTAAGGAGACAATTTGAAAGCTTCAGACTTGAAGAAACAGCAAACAAGAGAAAGCCCCCCAAAATGTGATCGTTATTCAGTAGTTACATAAAAAGGAAATTGAACTAGAGTCTGAAAACACAGGGAAAGTAAGTCACTAATAGAAACAAATGTAATAGTCACCATATGATTAATTGTTTTGTTTTCAGCCTTCTGAAAACCCTTTCTTTTCTCTTCTCAAAACCCTTTCTTGCCTTTCCTTTTTCAAAACTCCTGGGATTCTTTTGCACATCTGCAAAACCAATGTCAGTTCCAGGTTCCTATTCTGGTGTTGAACCAATCTGGCCTCCAGCCTTGGAAAAGGAAGCCAGTTCTCACCAGACAAACAAATGGAGGTGACCTAATACCTGGGGGATGTGGGAGTGGAGCTCTGACTGATAAATGGCAAAGGATTTCAGACCTATCTGGTCCTCAGACCATTGACAAACAGAATCACATCACAACTTAGCAGCAAATTGATGCAATCATAGGAAAAAGGTGAATTTTACTTTGAGAGTAGAGAGAGCGAGAATGTGGGATACAGAGAATTATAAGGTCAAACTAAGTAGTTTTATTCTTTTTAACAGAATGATTTTAGAAAAATAGTCAGCAACATAGGGATAATATTTCCTACCTCTCTATCTTCCTAATGATGATTTACGTCTACCAAACCAAGGCTGGTGGGGGAAAAAAGCATTTTGATTCTATCAGTAAATAGAAGTAATACTCTTGGTTTGTGACTTTCTTTCCACTAATAAAAATACTTGAGCCTTTCGGGGTTTTGTTGACCTCTATTAAATTCAGGTAAACTTGGAAGTGAGCAAAACAGAAAACCTGTAGTCCTTGGAAAGCAATAAAGTCATACTTTGGAATGAAAGGTTTTAAAAGGTTAGAAGAGAATGCATTTGGGGCCATTTGTAGCAGAAACCAAAATCAGATGTTATTATCCTCACCAACCACCATGAAAAGAAACTTAAGTTATTTGTGACTGTTCAAGTGGTCCTTTCTCTGAGGAAAAAGATTCCAAACAATTCCTGGAAACTCTACCTCTCTAAGAAGATGGCATTTTTGTGAATTGAGGATAAAGGCATCAGCAACATATGGAGTACATTTCCCTTTATAACACTGATTTGTTTAAAATTGAGGGGAAAACCGCTTGGCAAGGTGTGTTGGCCAAGCCAATGGCAAAAAGTCATTTCAGTTTATCGTGATTCTTTTCCACAGTCCACCTCCCAGCCTGTCGGACATCCGGGCTCATGATTTATAGGCCCTGAATTGAAAACCAAGCAGCTGAGGATGCCTAACAAATGTGACATTCTCTTGGCGTATGAAACACAACACTTCCTTTTCTGCCCCATACCTGCAGAGATGATGGCATAAAGGGAAAGAGCTAAAGATTTTCCAGAAACAAGGTGAATTTGAAAAAGCCTCAGAAGTGGCTGTTTTTTGAAAGATTACTTAGTCTAAGGAAGAAATCCCAGAACTGGGAATCAGACAGACATGGAAGCTTTCCAAAAGTGGAGTGACTTATCACCCTGGCTTCCCCAGGTCTCTCCTTGTTTTATTGCTGAATGCCTTGCATCCCTGGAAACCCCTCAGTTTCAGGCAAACTGGGAAAACTGAGCCACAAAGGCAACTCAAGTCTGTAACAGACTTGAGATGCCTTTCTTTCTCTACGTTTCTCTCTTTCTCTACATTTGAGCCACAAAGGCATCTCAAGTCTTTTTTTCTTTTTTTTTTTTTTTTTTGAGGTTTTCTTTTTTTTTTTTTTAATTATACTTTAAGTTCTAGGGTACATGTGCACAACGTGCAGGTTTGTTACATAGGTATACATGTGCCATGTTGGTGTGCTGCACCCATTAACTCGTCATTTATAGACTCAATGAGAAAGGAAGGTTTTCACAAAGTTGAGAACAACTTGTGCAACGTGAGCAAGGCGGAAAAGAGTAACAAAAATTCTGATAACGGTAGCTAATATTCATGTAGTCCTTGATTTGTGTCAGGCCTCTGATGTGTGTTTTAAAAACATTATCTCAGTTAATCCTTATTACAGTCCTGAGAGTTACTTCTTCTTATTGTCCCCAGTTTACAGATAAGGAGGCTGAGGAACAGAGAAATTCAAGTAACTTGCCCAAGTTCACACAAGTAGTAAAGATGAAGCCAGAATTAATGTCAGGAAGTACACTGAACTTAACCAAGAACAACTCCTTCAACCTTCCACCACTAAGTCTTCTCATTCCCCACATGCAGCCTCGTTAAATTTTAAGATGGAATTAGAACAGGACATAGTCTTATTTTTGCTACCCCAAGAACTTGCTAGATGCCAGATGCTGCCTCAAGTAACAGACTAAGAAAAAGGGAAACCAGTAAAGCTCACACTTGTTAAATGGCAATTGGTTTAGCACCTCCTAAAACAGAATCCATGAGCTTCTATGGAATAAAGCTACAAACCCTTACAGCAAGGTTACTTGAAACCTGCATCAGTAAGATGTTCAGTGCCTTCCCTCTAAAGCATTCTTTCAGCCGTTGATCCTGGGCATTGGGCAACCTCTTGTGAGCTAAGCACCTTGCCAGACGGCTGTCGTGAGCCCTGTTTAATCCTTCTCTCAAGGAGCAGTGGTATTGTTTCAATAAAGTTGCCACTGTAATTGCTTGGCTTACCGTTTAAGAGTATTATAAGCTCTGGGAATGGATTTGTGAAAAAAAATACAATTAAAAGAAATTTTAACAGTGTTCTATTGAGTATGTAGTTGCACAAGAGGAGCTGACTTGCCCCAGACTGGCCACTGGAGGATTTATCTTATGGGAAGAAGCTGTTTTACTTAATCTGGTTTCCTATATAAAAACAGAATGCCAGAAGCCTGTGGCTCTGATGAGAGGGGAGGAGAAAAAGACATTATGGATGTATGTCCATGTTAACACTTAAAATCAAGGCAAATGAAAAACACAACCAACCCGGGAGTTTAACCATAGATGCACTTGGATGACAAATTCAGACTTCCATGTTTTAAATGAGAGCCCCTGACATAGCTCTCCCTGGATGTGTCTAAAAACACATGTATTTATGATTAGTGGGCCACAGACCACCACCACACAGTTGTGACTGTAATGCAAGTAGCTCTATCTTTTTTGTATTCAGACCATCTGTTTTCAACTTAGTGCTGTACTGGACTTCCTAAAACTTGACCTACCTCAACGTCATGACCAGGGATTACATTCTATTTTCCCCAAGGGTGCCCTCCACTATGAAAGAAAAGCATAAGCATTTGGACAGGCTGGCTGGAAGGAAGAAATTTCTAAAGCCTATCCCATAAAATTCCCATATTCTCAAGGAAACAAGTGACTCTTGGAGCTCTTGATTTATGTAGCTTGTGCTTCCAAAATATTAACAAAAGTAATGATGAAATGGAATCTATCTGAGGAACTGACCTTTGTTCTGGGGCTATTACAACTTAAATATACTACGCATCTTATTGGCCACCTGTGAGCAGCTCCCTTTATTTTTGTTGACAATAGTCCCAGGGACCTGTTTCCATCCATTTATCCATCATTCATTTATCCATCCATTCTTTATTCATTCAACAAATATTTAAGCCATGATCTCAGGTTCTGGGAGTAAAGTAAAGAATAAGGCAGGCAAAATTCCTTATCTAAAAGTGCTCACACTCTAGTGGAAAGACAGATATTGAATAAGAAAATAAATAAATAAAATTTTTCAGATGACGAGTGCCATAAAGAATAAACAGAGGTGTGCCATAGAGGGAGAAGGAACCACTTTACATAGGGAAGGCCCCTCTGAGGAAATAACATTTTAGCTATTTTATTTAGGAATAATTTTAAAAATTGAAAGAATAATATTCTAGACCAAAGGCACTGTAAATGCCAAGTCCTTAGGGAGCAATAAGCTTGGTGTGTTTCGAGAATAGCAAGGTCTTTGTGGCTGTAGGAAGACAAGCATGGTATAGTCAGGTTATGATGGAGTTGGAGATTCACATAGGACTTCTAGCCTAAGAGAACTTTGTGTGTCATTCTAAAAGCACCAAAACATCATTGAAAGATTTGGGGAAGAGAGGTGACATGATCTGATGTATAATTGTAATGAATCTATATGGCTGCTGGGTGGAGAGTGAGAGGGCAGGAGGGATGCAGGATACGAGAGTGATCACAGGAAGAACATTTAAGAGACTGTTGCAGTAAACAAATGAGAAATGATGGTGGCTTGGACTATTACTGGAGACAGTAAGAGGTGACTGTATTAGGGATTTGTTTTAAAGATAGAGCTGACAGGTCTTACAGATCGTTCAGATGTGAGAAATAAGGGAAAGAGGAGAATGAAAAATGATTTGAAGTACTGGGCTTTTGCCCTTGGGTAGGTGGTAGTGCCCTTTCCTGAGACTGACTCCCCGTGAAAAACCCTGATCTAGAGAAGTAGAATGAGTTAACTGTTCCCCATTTTGTCCATGTTGTCCTGAGAAGCAGGAGGTTATTTATGTATCAGAACTTGTATCTGTAATGACAGTTCCCAACCTCCCAGTGCTTTTTTCTGCATTTATCTCAGAACAAGCAAAAATTTGTTGGAGCCAGAGCTACATAAGCTGTCAGCAAAGAAAGAATAATCTTTTCTAGAATATAAAAACATGAGAGAACAAGCAAATACATGGCTTTTTATTCTGTAGTCCTCCCCTTGAAATGAATGATTTTATTGCATCACTAGTACGTGGGAATACTAAAGTGGAGTTGGGGTAAGAGCTTGAAGTGTTTACTCTCTAGACCATTCTGCAAAGACTAGTGGACTCCTGGAGATGGCTCTGAACACTCTATTGCATTTCCCTTTTTCACGGAGTCTGTGACAGAGAATTAAAAGGTCTTATGCCTTCACTCTGGGATATTTCTCAGATTGCCCTTATTAAAATAATTACATTTTACAGTGGTATAACCCTTTTTGTCCAAAGGTAGAAGAATTTACAATCAGCAAACTGATTGCCATGTGATACACATTTGAGTCCAAATTAAAACTTGGTGTGCCACATCTCAGTTTGTCATACTCTGTCATACATAAGTGGGTAATTACAGGGCCAGAATTAACCTAGGAGAGTACAGAGTAATAGTTCTTTTAGAATTATATGCTAAAACTGGTTGATGCATGAACATCATGCAAAAGACTATCTTGAGCATTCTAATTCTCATGTTGGTGGGGTAGCACCTTTTTTATCTGAATTCTTACAGCCTGTGAAAGCTCACCCATCAGACCAGCATCTTAAACACCGAGGAAGTTGCACTGGAAAAAAATACTTGTAAGACAAACATTCCGTCAGAATGATTAGCACCAAAATGTAAATTCATTGACTCCCTGAAGATAATACGTAGATTCATTTAATAATATTGACAGTGAAATTTTTATATGCATGTTCTAAAATGTGCTACAAAAAGAAAGCTTATTAAATAAGAATTTCAATCAGCATAGTTTGTCAACAATTCCAAACAAAATCAAAACCCAGACAGAAAATGTAGTAGGTGGCCTTCCTGTCACATCAGATGACTCATGATCCCCCTCCTTGAAAGCCCTATTAGTGACACAAGTCACAATTACAGTCAACCCTCAGCACTTCTTTGCATGACATTTGAACTGAGCAAGAAGTACTTTTCTAACCCCTTGGTGCTGCATATTTGACCCTAAAGCTTGCTGTTTTCTCCTTTTTTGTTTCAATCCTCATGACTACAAATGCTATTATTAGTCATAAGATTGTTCAGTCCCTTTTAAATTCCAGCCATGGCATTTGACTCTGGCCTAAACATAATAGGGAACTCAAAATCCTAATTATTTCCAAGGGGTCTAATTCTTCAGCATTTACTTTGAATTTTCCCAGATTCATATGGAATCAAGACCTGTGTTAAATGTTAGCAATGTTATACCTCTGAATTCTTCACTGAGCATGGAGACCAATGCTTCCTATCGAAAAGTGCATAGGTTTGTGTATCAGCAGTCCTGGAACTGAATCTCAGTCTTGCCACTGAAAAGTTAAGTGAATTTAAGAAAGTCATAATATCTCTGTTTTGTGCTATACATATAAGATAATATATGAGGGTTTATTATATAAATTATATAAATATATTTTATGTAAAATTATTGGCACAAAATAGGCATTTAGTAAATAACAAATATTACTCATTATATCATCAGCAACACCACCGCATTTATGTAAAGTAACTAACGAAGCACTATTTTCCATTTCAGCCTATGCTTGGTAGGGCTTATTTTAGCCTTAAAAATCTTTGATCTGATGATTGGACTGTCCATGGCCCCTCAGAGGCACGACACATCTAATACACCACTTAGAACAATCTAAGAGAATCTAGGCTGTTAGCTGAGTTTACTCTGAAAATCTATTCTAGGTACATGATAAAATATTACATAGGTTCTAAAATGCAAAATAAATCATTAAATCACAAATCTTAACTGCTCAGAGTGCCACTAGAAATAAAATGATTGAAACTTATTATTTCTAGATGTGAAAACTGAGCCCTCACCAAATTAAGTAGCTTTTACATGGTCATGCAACTTAGTAATGAGCTAACATCAGAAGGAGCCCAAACCCCAATTAGGTATATAACTTAAAACCTCTCTTACTCTAGTAATGGCTCTTATTTTTTTAACTAATGATGATCTTTCAGAGAGCTTGGCTTGCCCAAACTAGGGCTGTAGATAAAGTTGGAGCTACATTATTTGTTGTTGTGGAATTGCTCAATTCAGATACTCTCTAAGGGCTCATCCAGCGCTAAATATTTTATTATTGTTCTTCTTGTTATTCAAGGTTACCCCTTACATGGACACATATTGTTCATCAGTCTCTAAAATGTTTTTTCTCTTCTAAACAGACCAGGGTCTTTGCAATCTCACAAACATCCATTCCATTGCCAAATTTTTCCCCAAATGCACAATAATCTCCCTCTGTTTATCCAGTTCCCATTCACACTGCAAGACCCAGCTTCCCATCTCCTCCATAATATCTTCCCTCACTTTTCTGGCCTTAATCAAAGTCCCTGTCTTCTGAGCACCTATAGTCCCCAAGACTAGTCCACACAACTGAGAACACAGTAATCCACTGTGTATGATGTTATCCCTATTATTTCTTGTGCACATCTTATCTTCTCAATTAGATGATGGCCCCTTGCAGACAAGTACCATGACTTAGGCTTACCAAATTGTTGTGGAGCAGAACATTGTGATGAATGAGCTCAGAGTAGGTATTCAAGTAATACTCAGTTGATTAGGCAGTGGGGCCAGAGAGGAGAACAAACATTTTCTTGTTTCTCCAACCATTCTTGGTTAAGTTCTGGGAATCCTCAATGCTAATACAAAAACTGAAAACTGGCAAGTTTGATTAAGGTTTTGAACTAATTAGAACTAATTAGAGAGGGCAGGGAAGGACAGAAGATAGGCTACTTCTAATCCCATCCTACAATCCTTTCTTTGAAACGTAGTGGAAATCCACTTGAAACTGCCCAAGTGACTGATAGTTGTTTCTAAATGAGATTTCTACTTCTGCAGCATTGATTTCTGGCGCTAAGTCCTGTCCTTAGAAGTTAACCTTTTTTCTGGAGTAAGAAAAACTTTATTGAACCCACGTGATGAAAGATAAATGATATGGAATGTTATGAGCCAAAATTAGTTAAAAAAAAAAAAGTTCAGTTGCACACTTACATGTACCAGAATGCCACAGCATCATTATACAAGGAAGTGGCATTGGGAACATCTTAGGAAAAGATTTCATATTCCAGCTTCATCTTATTTAGCATGAATTTATTGAGTGCCTCATGATAGTAACAATCATGAAGATGATAATAATAGAATATTAAATATTAAACAAAAATAATAAAAACATTAAGAGTCCAGGTTCAAGTTAAACACTCTGGGTTTGCATTCTGATTCTATAACTCTGTGTGGGCAAGTTACTTACCATTCCTGTGTCTGACTTTCCTTGCCTACTAAGTAGAGATATTAATAGCACTGGATTAGAGATTTGTTGTAAGGATTAAACTGAGAAATATGTGAAAAAATATTTAAATAAGTATCTAGCACATAGTAGATGCTCGGTAATATTAGCTTTTCATCAATACTATTATTATTATCATTAAAGACTTAAAAAGACTCTCCATATTTCAGGCTCTGTGTTGGGTAACTTACATATACATATTTTTAGCAGATACAATTTTTTTTTACAGTTTGTATGTGTTCACTAATATATTTCAACCAAATGGAGTTCCTAGCCCATAGTAGACACTCAGGAATGAATTGTTTACTGAAGTAGCCTATCTTCTGTCCTTCCCTGCCCTCTCAACAATTGTTGAATGAATAAGAAATTTCATTTACTCCTCACAACAGCCTTAAAATGTGGCAAGCACTCAGAATATAACAGTGAGCAAGACAGGTCTGGTGTGGCAAATCAACAGGCAATTCCTGGCCAGAGTGATTGCTCTGCTAAGGTAGTACAAGGCTTTTGGGAGCAGATATGAGGAACACTTAATCCAAACTCAAGGAAACAGGTAAGATTTTCTGGAGGAAATGACATCCAGGCTGAAACGTGAAGCATGAGTAAGCGTGAGCCAGGCAAATCAGAGGTAACAAGGTATGGCAAATCCAGAAGGTAAGAAAGTATGGTGACTTCATTTAAATGAATATAATTCTGTATAGATGAAGTGAGAGGTGAAGAGAGGAGAAAGGAAGCTGTAGAGGTCAATAGGGCTGAGTGCAGTACTGGGGACCCAGACTTAGACTCTAACATCAGTGGGGCAATTTAAATTATTTAAGTGAGTGACATGGGCTTCGGAATGATCACTCTGGTCATTTCTTCCATTTCAATGGACTCTCAGAATTCTAACACTTGCCTTGAGCTAGATCAACTTTGGTATTCATTTGCATGTTGGTAAATTTTTTAGTCCACATGACTAGAATTATAATCGTGTATGGTTTTGAGACCCAGACCCGTCTCTGCGGCAGTGGTCTCTAAGACCAAAACTATCCTGAACCTTATGAACCCATACCCTGTGGGCAGGCAGTTGTTATCAAGAATAGATCCAATTAGATCTGTTAATTGTGTCATAGAATTTCTCAGAATTTCTCACTTGGCTACCTTCCCAATACCATATTATGACTGAACTAGTAGATCTCTCTTTGCTAAGGTTAGAGCAAAGAAGGCGAATTAACTTTTTGTGCATTGGCTGACCCAGCCTCAGAACATTTTATATTATTTTCTAATACTGAGTGACAGATGGAAAATTTTCAGGGAAGGAGGTAGGTTGTAAGATAGACATGGAACAAAAAAAGCTCCAGATTCCTATAGACCTTTCATTTAATATGTTATTGATATCAATATTTAATGTATATTAAATAACAATATATTACCATGGGTAGCTTCCTATATGGTTAGAATTCTGCTAATCTGAATTTTTCTTTCTCAGAATTCCAGGCGATAACATTTTAAAAATAATAGTTATAGATCCTCAAAAGGATATTTCAAGGGAATTACATTTGCCAAAAGGCAGCCTTTCATATAAATATATCATGCAAGCTGACATAAATACCTAAGAGAACCTAAATTAAAACAATCTTTTGTGTTGCTCTGAGCTCTGTGTGAATTGGCTCATCATAGCAAAATGAGCTTCTTAGTGGTCAGTGCATTGAGGAAATGAAAGAACTGTCATGTATTCAAAAACCAGGACCAAGTACTGGATTAGAGTTTAAGAAAAGAAAATCTTTGGTTTTGGAATCAAAAGTGGGGAAGAATTAATTTAAAGCAAGATTTTAGAAGGATGGCGAGGAGTTTCTGAGAACTGAAGTGAGTGGGAGGAAAGACCTTCATAGTGATCCCCTTACCCTCACTTTTCCTTCAGTGCTTTGTTGATTTCAGTGTGGTGAGTAGAAACGGAGAATGGGCAGAAGAAGACAGGTGAACCAAAGGAAAGAAGGCGATGAAAAGATAAAAGGGCTGATGGAGAGCATTCTCCAAGCCACTCAGAATTTGAGGAGTACCACTACAGATAGTGAAGCACAAAAAAGCAAACATGCATCCCCTTTGCTCACTGCCAAGTCCAGCACCAAGTTGGGGGACTGCAAGGCAGGCACTCCCAGTGGTCAAAAAGTGCAAATGTTACTCAGGGAACAATTAATGTGAGCTGTGTAATGTAATATGGGTCAAAAACATGAAAAGACATTTAAAATGTCAGCGGATGGCTCAGCAGACTCATCAGGCAGCCAGAGAGTAGAACACCTGCTTTGCACTCAGTGGCACAGAAGCCACAATTTAGACAAAAAAAAAAAAAAGAAGAAAGAAAGAAAGAGAGAGAGAGAGGAAGGAAGGAAGGAAAGAAGGAAGGAAGGAAGGAAGGAAGGAAGGAAGGAAGGAAGGGAAGGAAGCAACTGCACAGTCTGGATGGTCAAGGCTGAGAGACAGAGGAGACAGGGGCCCTGGGGATGCCCACAGGAGGCCAAAGGAAATGGCTGGAAACCCAGGCAGATTTGTTGTTTGAGGCAGAAAATAAAATGCTGATAAGGTTGTAATAGAAGAAGAATGGCTTAAATTTTATAACAATTATTCATCCTATTTTGATATCTGGAGTATAATTAAATTCAGACTTCCTTTGTTTAATTAGCCATTAGGTTTGATGAAGTACATTTTCAAGTCAAGCAGAAAATGACTTTAAAGAAAGGTATGTGTGCAAGTGAAAGGGCAGGGGAAAGTCAGGCTGATATGTGAAAAGACAAAAGGACGGAAGAGACTATCCACCTTTATTATAAAACCCCTGAGAAGATGGCGGCAGTGGGTTTTCGATGTGGCTAACTCTGATGTGCCCTTTTCTGCTTAATTCAAAGTTCAGCAAAAGTTTAAAAGGAAATGAAGTGAAAATTGATAATAGATAATCACAGGAGAAAAAGATCAACACATAGTTGCTATGGACTTTTTTCAATGCCCTACTTTTGAGAATTCTTTTCATCATGTAATTTTTTTTATTCCCTAGTACTTAAGTTTTTGAAATAAAGGAATTACCTTCTAAAGGGAATTCCATGTGTCACCATATTCTCAAAAGGCTCATTTTGTTACCATGTGCTTTAAAAGATTCCAGCACATGAAAGACAGGAAACACAGTCATGTGAATAAAAGAGATAGAGAATTACAGACTCCTTTCCAGTGGCATAAAAGCTCTTTAATAAAAACTCTTATATATGATATCAATGGCCTTGCAAAGCCATTTAGGCAATAATAAACTGCAAAATGATTTAGCATGTGCAGAAACCCATCAAGCTGTAAACTTACACCCTTTGACATTAATCGGTCATATAAGCAGGAGTAGGTACCTGACAAGACTTATATTAAAATATGTAAGTTATGCCTCAGTAAAACAATTAAAAATTTAATTTAGAAGTTCTCGTTTGAAAAATTAGTGATAATGTGACACACATTGACCATTGTGGGTAAAATTAATGATAGTTAAAAGAAAACAGCTGCTCTTTTTGGCCAAAGGAATACTTAGAACATATTCATAGAATTGTTGAGTATTAAAGGTAAATAAAACCTTAACATTTTTTGTCCATGTCTTCATTTTATAGTTGCAAAACAAGGCATTCCTCTCATCATGATATCTAGAGGTAATGTTCTTGCCCAAAATGTTAAGAGCTAGGAAGTGACCATCACTATCTTGAGACTATCATTCACTTCACCCATTCCAAGGAAGCATAAACTATAAATTCCAACATTCTTATAGACTATTATGATTTAATTAAAAAGTCTGATTGGAACTAGAGAAATAGAACAGATTTACATGTCAATATCTGGAGAATAAACCTCATGAAATTAGTTATGGAAACTCACAATTTTAAGGGATCTGTAGCAGGTTATCTCATCTTGAGAAAAAAACAGAGACCAAAGCTCTGTGTGTGTGTGTGTGTGTGTGTGTGTGTGTAATAAATAGATGACTTCTGAAATGAAGTCATATATGTTCAGGAAGGAAGCCTAAGATGTGTGTTTAGCAGATGTATTTTAAGAAATGCCTATTGGTGAGTAGTATTCTGCTCTCTAACAAGGAAAAAAGAGGAAATGAATTTAAATTAGAACCAAAGGAATTTAAGTTAGATGGAAAGATCTTATTGGCAGTGAAGATTTTATAAACCCTGGAAAAGATTCCTGGAGAGGTTTTCAAATTCTCTGTCTGAATGTAGTTAAAAGAAGGGAGATACCTATCAGCTAAGGGTGGTTGAAGTAGAGACCTGCCTGGAATTTGCTTTCAGCTGAATTCTCTGCAAGTCCAGATTAGTTCCTGACAATGCTCAGGATGTCAAAGACCATAAATGCTAGACCGTGGCAAGCGATATTGCCCCTTAAAACAAAAACAAAAACAAAACTCACCAAAGTAATAATTTCCTTGGAAAGTCAATTGGCATATGGTAGTTGGTTATAAGTGAAATGTTCAATTATAATACATTCTTGTTTTATTTTCTTTTCAGTCTAGTTTCCAGTGGAAAGAAGGCTTATGAAATTTCTCTGGCAGGCTATGCCATGCTTAATACAATTTTTATTTTCCTTCTCTCTGTTGGTTACAACCAAATCCTTAGAAAAACCTAAACCTAAGCAGCAATACATGTACCCTCTGAGTAGATTCCTCTGAAGGAAATACCCTCTCCCTTGACTCCAAAGGAAAACTTTCTCTCCTAATCGAAAGGAGCAGGATGATTATCCCACCACCATCAGCCCTCTTCTTCCTTACCTTCACAGAGTCCACACAAATTGTCTTCATCTTGCAGAATTTCTTCTCATTTCCAACCCAAAAAACAGCACATGCACTAACGGTTCATACCAAAATTCACTAATTTGCTGTACTTCTCTGCTCATACAGCTGTGTGTCTGTTTACCCCATTGTGTTTGCCACAACTATTGTCTGGTTTTTACTGCAAGCTCCTGAAGGTGAAGGATGGAGTGTGTTTAACTTGCTTTGCACGAACCCTGTGTGTACAGGCAGGTGGACACCATGTGACTGTCCTTGACAATAAGGGTTTCTGACATGACTGGATGCTCAAAAAATAATCCCATGGATTAGCTAAAGTTGGAGAGACAGGACTTAGTTTGCAGAATCTGTGTCATTGGTTGGTCCTCCTATATGTCACATACCAAGGTGATCATTGTCTGTCAGGAGTCATCAGGGCAGTGAGCAGTGCGGACAAGGACCCAATCAGCAGCTAGAAAATCTAAGCCTACCCTAAAATGCACAGAAATCAAAACTGCATTTATTCGCATGCTTTCCTTCCACCATGACCCTTCCTTCCCTTGTGTATAAATCCAGTCTTGCTGGAGTTCTCAGCTCAGAGCATTGTCTGCCAGTGACCATTGCCATACCAGGCTGTTAAATCTCAGACACACCCTGGAAGACTATCAAGTTCACAGTATCTTGTTTTTCCTATTTCTTTGTGTTTATAGTCTAGAGGGAACAGAAGTCATTTTTACAAAGATTAGTATTTCTTCTTTCCCACCAATTCCCACACAACGCTTTCCAACCTTCCTTTACATCAGTCTTCCTCACTAACCCAAGAAGACAGAGATAAGTCAATCCACATTTCTTAGGTTAAAAAATTCCAATGCTTTTTCTTCTCTAGGGTCTTCAAAGTTAGGTTTTCAGAGAACAAAATGATTGATGAAAATCTGCTTCTCACAGAAAGCACAGGAAATGACATTTCATTTAATTCAACAGATATTTTCTAGGCACCAATTATGAGTCACTCACTGTGTATTGGGGAAAGAAAAGGGAACAAAACATAGACTCTGGTTTCATATAATATATTTGGAGGTGTGATGTGTGTGTAATAGTCAATTTAAGATTTTATTACATGATCTTAAATATAATAAGATTGCTTTATTTTGGATTGTGGTGAGGATTAAATGACGTATAATATAGTCAAATTATACTTAACACAGAGCCTGGCATGTAAGACATCCTCAATAAACAACAGCTGTTACTATTACCGAACGAGGCTTAATTTAGAGCAATTCTGGGGGGAGTGCTCTCTCCGGAAATCAAATTTTACCTTGGATTAAAGGTATTTTGATTGTTACGGGAAGAAGAGGAATCATCCAAGAGCTGGATTCTCACCAGACTCTCTCTGGACAGCAGGACATTGCTGAGCTCAACCACTGCCATAAGAAAGTTCTTCTCTTAGCTTCTTTTAAATGTCTGTTTGAAAACTTTTCTTACTACAAAGATGTTACATTTCCTGTAAGAAGCAGCACATCATAACGTCTTTTGGCACAGAGCTCATTCTACCAAGATTCTAGAGCGTTTCAGAACCTGGATCATATCCCAAATACACACACAGCACATATTTTTCTCATTCCTGCTTCCTCCTACCGTGGTCTAGATTATGGTTGTTCTGCAGGGCAAGTGGCTACTAAAATACACTTGAACTTTTTCATATTTATTTTAAAGGTACATAAAATGATTTTATAGAGCATCATTTTAATGATTTAGCTCTTACTGAATCCGTATCAACAATTAATCTTAAGCAGGAATAAATCAACTTTTAACCTCAGGAAAAACTAAGTCAAATTGTAGTCATCCAATAGATTTCTTTTTTAAACTTGCCCCATACAAATGGCTTCACTGGCGTCTTAGCTAAGCTATAGTATTTACTTAATAAATTATTCAATTAATTTTATGGTTAAATATATAAATTGATCATCATGTAAATGTCAAGATAATTGAATACAAGGATGTCGTAATATTATTAGCCCAAGCAAAGGAATCCACCTACTTCACTCTTTTTGGTTCAATTTACGATTTGCTCTATACTCTCAAATATCTGGATAAGTAAAAGAAGACTTCCTGCCATGTTCTTCTTTAATATTTACAATTAGGAAAAGCCTCAGTCTTTTCCTGACCTCTGTTATTTAGAAGACCTCTGCCCATGTCCTGCATCACCATTATATTCTCAATATTTTATCCTGACTGAAGGTTCATTCAGTTGTTTCATTCAAAAAAAAGCTAGAATTTCACCTTCCATATTTCCTCAACAAGAATGAGGAATTCTGGGAAACATTTGATATATTTTCCATCTATTGCAAAAGTATCAGAAGGATGTGCTAGAATGAAAATCTTATAGGTATCTTCTATAAAACATTGCCACTTAAATTATAGCATGAGGGCCTAATTTTAGCTTCCAACTATGGAAGCTTCTGTTCTCCAGCTCTCTAAGCTAATGTTGCTATTTCTCAGATTTACTTACGTATTGAAGTGTTAATTTCTCACACCTACCTTCTTTATTTCAAACTAATAGAATCCAAAGATTTCATATACACTTTAGTTATTTAGATCTTTTCAGTGTTTTCCTTTACCAGATTATTTAGGTTTGGCTTCTTTGAACTTTGTAACCATTAAATATGGTCATGAGACCATTGCATGGCTTTTATTAAAAAAAAAAAAAAAAGGAAAATTAACGTCTCTCTATCCACAATGTACTCAAAAGAAAGCCAGTGATCTACCAATCCAGACTCTCAACGGTACCTTAGTACAACCTTAGGGAATGTTTTCCTCTCTTCTAATTTATCATGATTAGTTGTTAGTTCAGAATTTATCCTATTTCTGTAGAAATGGATGTCACAATCCTAGAGTTTTATGAGACTATGCAACCTTGAGTTTTTGTAAAAATCAGCCAAAGGCTTAAAGAGTTCCTTCAGATGGATACAGAAAGGGAAACGAGCCCTCCCCACTCCCTCCTCTAGCTCTCCAAGCATTATAAGAAGCACGAAGCCAAATCAGATGTACTACTCTATGAGAAGGTAAGAATAGCTTAAAGGAACCTCAAGATGCCTCACCCAATTGTCTTTTTCTAAATCCTGGCACTTTTATACAACACAAATGTGCAGTTGCTATGGAAACCTTGTGCCCAATTTAATAGCATTGTTGATCAATGAACATTTGTCATGCTCCAGACAACTGCCATGAATTAGTAAAATAAAATACAGTATCCCTTAAAAAACTTGAAACCAAATTCTGGGATGATGTCAATGGGATAAGAATAGACAGT
Source organism: Papio anubis (assembly GCF_008728515.1). Classification (NCBI taxonomy): domain Eukaryota; kingdom Metazoa; phylum Chordata; class Mammalia; order Primates; family Cercopithecidae; genus Papio; species Papio anubis. The sequence continues at coordinate 19,668,482 of NC_044977.1, forward strand.
TCGTTTCTTTTCCTGATTCCTCATTCACCAATCTTCTCCTTCAACATTGCATGAAAGAATAGAATCTTTCTTTCCGTTGCCTTTATTCGTTTACTGCACAGTTGTAAGGATTAAATGAGACTGTGCAGATAATGTAATTAGGAAGGAGACTGGTTCAAAGGACACGTTTAACAAATATGTGTTTCCTCTTCCTTCGGGAACCATAAGAATGTTTGACAACAACCATACGAATTTTGTGAAGGAAACTCAAAACTGGTGAAGATAGGCTATGTTGAAATGCATATCAAAACTGCCTGATCATCTGAGAGAATACTATATACTTTTTGAAATGTTATGGCATATGTGTAAATAGCAATTCAGATTTTGAGTCTTGTTATCATACCTGGCCTCTGAGGCCCAGTCACCACGTTTCCTGCACCCCAGAGTGAATGACAGAGAAACAGCTTGAACTCCCATGCACTCAATGGAGTCGTTAAGATATCTCATTCTGGAGGCTTGTATTAAACCAGCCTCCAAAAATGAAATACTTTTTCCAACACTTTTGGTGCTGAAAGGGAAGCCTTTTTATTAAGACTTGTTCCTAACCCAGTAAATAAATCACATATTCAGCAGCAATAAAAATATTGGTGAGAAGTGAACATTATTCATTTCAAAGCAAGGAGCCTGTTGAGTGGTGATACAATTTTTAAAGCATTGATTTGAGAAGACAGCTCTCATTAAACTCATGAAATAATTTTATGCTTTTGTGATTTTGTTTGTGGGCTTTTCTTTTTTCAAAATTGAAGCTATGTACTTAACTCTAATCAGAACCATCAAAGCCTTTTAAAATGCCCATATAGTTTACAATTTCTGTTCTTTTTAAAAAATAATGTCATGACGTTTCTTTTGTAGCGCTAAGTTCTGTGTTTCAAAAGTACAAATAATATTTATTTGTAAGGAGCCCAGTAAATATTTATGGAATGCCTACCATGTGCCAGGCCTGGTTCTGGTTGCAAAAGATGTTACAGCACACAAAGCAAGTTTCCTGCTTTGGAGTAGTTGGGGAGAGAAGAAGGATGGGTGTTGAGACATACTGAAAACAAACAAAATGTATAATTAAGTAAGGAAGCTATCACTGCTACTACAGAATTAAAGAGAATTAAAGATATATAAAAATGAGTGCTTAACTTTAGATTGGATGTTCAAGAAAAACCTTTTTGAGGAAGTGATATTCAAGTGGAGACATGAAATGGTGACGCGTCCAGACAGCCATGCAGTGTTCTGGAGGAAGAGCATTATAGACAGAGGAATGGCAAAGCCCTAGGAGTAAGGATCAGCTCTCTGTTTTTCATAAGTCGAAGACCCGCGTGGCCAGGGGTGGAGGATAAGAAGGTAGGGGTCAAGGTTGGAAAGAAGGCAGAGAGGGAATAATGTGGGGCATAGCAGCCAGGAAATAAGTTTAGATTCATTCTCAGTGCCATGGGGAGCTATTGGGTATGGGGACTGGGGTACAGAAGCAGGAGAATGACATGATCTGATCTACATTTTTCAAACTGCACCTCATCTGCTGTGTGGAGAGCAGAGCAAGAGTAGAGGTGTGTTTAAGGCAGTTGGAACCATTGAAGGGATGTAAGCAAGAAAACTGACTCCTTGGTTTTGGTTTTTGTTCTCAAGATCTGACTATGGTATAGAAACTGGACTATGGTAGAAATGGAGGTATCAAAGGAGCCAGAGTGAAAGAACTTTCAGTAAATTTGGAAAGTGATATGAATTCAGATATGGAGATCAGATGGTGTCCTTGGGTTACAAGAAGAGACAATACTCATGAACAATTATTATGCTTATTATTTATAAACAGACAAATATAAGTATAAAACTGTTAAGGCCACATAACAAAATGGGAGTGATGCCTCTACAAGCTGAGAGACAGCAAGGCCTGTTAACAAACATCAGAGCTGGAAGGGGCGAAGAATTGTTTTCTAGAACCCTCAGAGGGACATGGCCCTGCCAATATCTTGATTTCAGACTTCCAGACTCCAGACTTGCAGAGAATACATTTTTGTTGTTTTAAGGCAAAAACTAATAAATAGATAAATAAATAAATAAAACAATTATGCATTGTTATTTCTTACATAAATTATTTTAATCATCACCATATTCAATGGAATAGGTACTCAGTTCATTTTCCTTATATGAAAAATCCAAGCCAAAGTGGTAAATCAAGTTTCCAAATATCCAGGTGTATTAGTCCCGTCTCATGCTGCTAATAAAGACATACCCAAGACTTGGTAATTAGTAAAGGAAAGAGATTTAATTGATTCACAGTTCAGCATGGCTGAGGAGGCCTAAGGAAACTTTCAACAATCATGGTGAAACGGGAAGCAAACACATCCTTCTTCACATGGCAGCAGCAAGGAGATGCCAAGCAAAAGGGGGAAAAGCCCCTTATAAAACCATCAGATCTCATGAGAACTCACTATCCTGAGAACAGCTGGAGGGTAACCACCCTCATGATTAAATTACCTCCCCTTGGGTCCCTCCCATGACACATGGGGATTACGGGAACTACAATTCAAGATGAGATTTGGGTGGGGACACAGCCAAACCATATCATTCTGCCCCTGGTCCCTCCCAAGTCTCATGTCCTCACATTTGAAAACACAATCATGCCTTCCCAACAGTCTCCCAAAGCCTTAACTCATTCCAGCATTAACTCAAAAGTCCAAGTCCAAAGTGTCATCTGAGACAAGGCAAGTCCCTTCCACCTATGAGCCTGCAAAATCAAAAGCAAGTTACTTTCAAGATACAATGGAGGCACAGGCATTGGGTAAATACACCCATTCCAAATGGCAGAAACTGGCCAAAACGAAGGGACTACAGGCCCCGTGCGAGTCAAAAATACAGCAGGGTAGCCAAATCTTAAAGCTCCAGAATGATCTCCTTTGTCTCAATGTCTCACATCCGAGTCATGCCAATGAAAATGTCAGCTCCCAAGGCCTTGGGCAACTCTACTTCTGTGGCTTTGCAGGGTACAGCTTCTCTCCGAGCTTCTTTCATGGCTGGCATTGTCTGTGGCTTTTCCAGGTGCACAATGCAAGCTGTCAGTGGACCTACCATTCTGGGGTCTGGAGGACAGTGGCCCTCTTCTCACAGCTCCACCAGGCAGTGCCCTAGTGGGGACTATTTATGGGGGCTCCAAGCCCACAATTTCCTTCTGCACTGCCCCAGCAGAGGTTCTCCATGAGGGCCTCACCCCTGTAGCAGGCTTCTGCCTGGATATCCAGGCATTTCCATTCATCCTCCAAAATCTAGGCAGAAGTTCCCTAACCTCAATTATTGACTGCTGTGTACCTACAGGCTCAACACCACATGGAAGCTGCCAAAGTTTGGGGTTTGCACCCTCTGAAGTCACGGACCAAGCTGTACCTTGGTCCCTTTCAGCCACAGCTGGAGAGGCTGGAACACAGGGCACCAAGTCCCTAGGATGCACACAGCCAGCCCACAAAACCATTTTTTCTTCCTAGGCCTCTGGGCCTGTGATGGGAGAGGCTGCCATGAAGGTCTCTGACATACTCTGGAGATATTTTCCCCATTGTCTTGGTATTAACATCTGGCTCCTCATTACTTATGCAAATTTCTGCAGCAGGCTTGAATTTCTCCCCAGAAAATTTGGTTTTTCTTTTCTATTGCATCATCAAGCTGCAAATTTTCCAAACTTTTATGATCTGCTTCCTCTTGAACACTTTGCCACTTAGAAATTTCTTCCACCAGAAACCCTAAATCATCTCTCTCAAGTTCAAATTTCCACAGATCTCTAGGGCAGGGGTAAAATGTGCCAGTCTCTTTGCTGAAACATAGCAAGAGTGACCTTTATTACAGTTTCCAAAAAGTTCCTGATCTCCATCTGAGACCACCTCAGCCTGGACTTCATTATCCATATCACTATCAGCATTTTGGTCAAAGCTGCTCAGCAAGTCTCTAGGAAGTTCCAAGCTTTCCCACATTTTCCTGTCTTCTGAGCCCTCCAAACTGTTCCCACCTCTGCCTGTTTCCCAATTCCAAAGTCACTTCCACATTTTAGGGTATCTTCATAGCAGCACCCCAGTACCAGTACCAACTTACTGTATTAGTCTGTTCTCACAGTGCTAATAAGACATACCCGAGGCTGGGTAATTTATAAAGGAAAGAGGTTTAATTGACTCACAGTTCAGCATGGGTGGGGAGGCCTCAGAAAACTTACAATCATGGCAGAAGGGGAAGCAAACATGTCTTTCTTCACATGGTGGCAGCAAGGAAAAATATAAGTGAAGCAGGGAGAAGTCTCTTACAAAACCATTAGATCCTGTGAGAACTCACTCACTGTCACGAAAACAGCATGAGGGTAACCGCCCCCATGATTCACTTACTTCCCACTGGGTCCCTCCCATAACATGTGGGGATTATGGGAACTACAATTCAAGATGAGATTTGGGTGAGGCCAAACCATATCACCAGGAAAAGTAAATGGCAAATCTAGGATTCAAAGCTCAGTCTATGTGTCCATACTAAGATTTTTCTGTTCTGCTATGGTGTGCCCAGATCAGAATTAACAAAGGAAAAATATTGAAAATTCCATTCTAAATAATAAAACAATATTCTATAATATAAAATACATAATTTACTTAACTGTATTGATTTTTAGCTTGTTTCTATACTTTTATTCCTATAAATAGAACTGTATAAACATTTTCTGTATTATTTTACCTTATTTCTGATTACTTCTTTATCTGAATTCCTAGAAGCATCAAAGAATATAAATATTTTTAAAACTTTGGGTATATAATGTCAATTTATTTTCCAGTAAGTCTGTGCCATTTATACGCTCACTTAGCCCAACCAACATTAAATATATTTTCATCTTGGCTGATTTGATAACTGAAAGGTTAATTTCATAGATTAATTTGCATTTCCTTTCATTACTAATGAGATTGAAGGCTTTCTAACATATTTATTAGCTTTTTATTATCTTCTTTTGTAAATTTAATTGCCTATTTTCCTATATGGTGTGAGTATTTTTTTCTTGGTGATTTGTAGGAGCTCTTTCTATTGGAAAGATACTAAGACTGCCTTTTAATTCTTGCAAACAACTTTTCCCAGAGTGTATTCCACATTCAGTTTTCCAACTTTCTGTTGTAAAAATATCATAAATATAAGAGGGTTTGCTCCTGCTATCTTTGCTGCATAATAAAAATCAGAGTTTAGCAGCATAAAACAATAAACATTTTATATCACAATTTTAGAAGTCAGGAATTGAGGTAGGTCTAGAAGCTTTTCTGCTCTTATGACTTACTCATCTGGCAACTGGTTGACTGAAGGGCCCAACATGGTTTTGCTCACATATTTAGTACCCTGGCAGTGATAAAAGGAAGACTGAGATTTGCTGGCATTGTCAACAGGAGTGCCTACATGTGGCTTCTCTTGCGTGGTGGTCTCTAGGTAGTCAGACTTCTCACTTGGAGACTCAGGGCTCCAAAAGACAATGTTCCAGCAATCAAGGTCAGCCTCATGGCCTTTTGTGATTCTGCTGCAGAAGTTACATAATGCCTGCTCCACTGTGCTCAATTGGTCAGTTCATAAGCTCTCCCAGATTCAATGGGAGAGAACACAGAGGAGAATCAAAGAATCTGGCTATGTTTTAAAACCTCCATAAGGTATAACATTTTTAAGGAATAAAGCAAACTCCCCTTCACCTTTTAATTTTGTTCACGAAAATTTCACCTGCAACTGGTTTTTAAGTATTTATGTATGTTTATCTATCTTTTGGTTTCTTTCATTGCTTCATAATTCATTTTTAAAAATTATTTTTAAGCATCTATCTACAATCTCGAGGATATTACCAATTAATATATTTAGAACAATTACTTTTTGGTCTTAAAATACTTTAAATACTAAGTATTGTAGTTGCATTAATTTAATTTAATTCTTAATTCTTTTCATCCTTAGATTTCCATCAGTGACGTATTTGAAAATTCACTTTATAAATGCAGGTCAGACCATATATTTAATTATGCAGCTGCTGTGTGGAGAAGAAAAAACAAATCTAACTAAATAATTCTTGCTTAGTACTGTGCCAAATTTGTGGCTCATTCTTCAAAAATTAACTGAAATACAATGAGCTACAGATTGCCTGTGTAGCTAATGGTTCCCTTTAGCTCCTACAATGGTGCTTGAATATTGAATAATTTGATTAATTTCATAAACAGTAGTTGTAGCACTCTTTCTCACAGTGTTATGAATAACAAGGTAAAAAAGTGTCATCACATTAACAGCAACAAAAATGTCTTTTAATTAGCAATTATTTTAAAGGACATTCTTCTGCATCATAGAGAGAAAAGAGCCTCTTTAAATAATATGTGGTAAACACTCAGTGTTAAATGGCCCTTAGTCTGAGGGTCGAAAAATGGCAATTGAGGTGTCTTCAGTGTTTTTTCTCTGCTTCCACTATTGCATTTCAAAAAGTAGTTTCATCAGCTACCAAGGTGCGGGTCTGGGAAAGTTGTTCAGAGAGAGGTAAACTGAATAAGATACATGACATGTACATAACAGTGATCTTCAGTGTTTGTGTTATGCTATGTATCTTCTTCTTGTTTTATTTTCACCATAACCAGAAAGAAAAAAAATGAATTTTTAGAAGAAGAAGAAAAAACGAAAAAAATCTTATTGTCTAATGCAGTTCAGCAGCATGAGGGAAGGGCGGTATCTAATTTATTTCTTCAACATTGTATCTCCAACACTAAGCATTATACTTTGCACATAGTACGTACTCAATAAATATGTATTGAAGAATGATATAAAAGAGGCACAAAAATTACTTATAAGCCTCTTCCTGATATCCAGTCTGAATCTGGAGAGTTTTTTTCATGGAGGCAACTACGTGTGTGGTATATCTCCTTTCATATATGTCTGTATTTCCTGCCAGTCTTCTGCAAGAAGTCATACTACATGAGAGTGAACTGGAAAGTCAAGCTCTTGAGTCCATTTACTATCACCAAACTTTATTGCTAAAGATAATTTGAAATCCCATGGCTTTCCAGAGGCAAAGGTTCTCGAATCACCTATGGCTAAACCAAAGTTTATGTCTAAATATCCACAAGTTGAGCCAAAGTGCAGGATGCTGCTGTACCCATCCTTCGGGCCTGAACACACATTGTGTAGCCTCTGTAGGGAAAGCCACATGTCAGAGGCTGGGCCTTGTGCTTTAGGAACACTACTGCTTTTTTAGAGTCATTTTGCAGATAGAAGACATTCAAGTACTTCTTCATTTTGTGTTGAGTGCTAAATACACAGAAATTCTAGAACTATACTCTCTAATACTAGAGTCACTATCCACAGGTAGCTTAATTAACTCAAATTAATTAAAATTAAGTGAAACTAAAAATTAAGTTCCTCCATCACACTAGCCATATTTCAAGTGCTCAGTAGCCACACATGACTGGTAGCTACCGTACTGAATAGTGTAAAGATGAAAAATTTTCATAATTACAGAAAGTTTTATTGGACAGTACTACTCTAGAATATACCACTTAAATCACATTTCAAACCTACTAAATTTGATATCCAATTCTGCGCTTATAACAAATGCTGGCTTTCAAACTGATGTATTTATCTGAATGACTGAAGTTGTTCCTGTTAAAATATTTGTTGAACAGCAAATGTAGATATTTCTTAAACAAGTTCCTGTGAAACACACGAAAACAAAATAGAGAGTATCTATTACCCAAAACAGAGTTAAATTTCTGAAATTCATTTTAATTGGAGACAAGTCCCATATGATTTCTAAAGAGTCTAGGTTATAGATAACTTACAAAGTTTATTCAACTAGTTAAATTGTGCCAAAAATTCAAATGAAAACATAAAAGTGTCACCATATTAAAGCCCCATCACACCTGATTTGATAAATAATCAAGAATAATTTATAACTCAAATACTGCCATATGTAAATTGATAGGAAATGTATTGTTTAAAAAGTTCATTTTTCTTAAATAAAATTAACTTTTTTCCCTGAGGTATCATTAATATTTCTTCATAAATTTGCATTCTCTATGGCAAATGCCCAAATTCTTTCTCATTATCTCCAATCTGTAGTAATGGAAATTAAACTGGTGAGAACTTATCACATAATACAACCATGAAAAGCAATAAAGATATACAATTTGTGGTTTATTTGGATAAAAACTACATATAGCATATGCAGAAAAATAAACTAATAGCATTTTACGTATTTATACATTCCTATTATGCAATTTCTCGTATGATCCAGAATAATACACTTTGATAATCCACTTCTAATTGCCCTGAGTAAAAGTATCCTCTTTTTTCTATTTTAGAAGTTGCTGTGGAAGCTGAGCAGCATCTGCTGAAGAGACAGAAACCAGTCCCAGGGGTGTTAGAGGAAGGCACCAGCAAGGACATTGGTCTTTGATTCAACAGTCCTGTCAAGTATAAATGTAAGTGTGAGGAGCAACAGAGGGCAGGGCAGTGGTCTGGGTGGTCCACAGGTAAAGATGCAGATCGCTGTCCAGGAGCACAAAGGCCCCTGGCAGATGCTCAGTGTCTAGCCTGCCTGCATGTCCTGTCTCCCATCCCCATTTCCATCGTTGCAAAAGCCTTGAGACCATCGCTACTAATATTAGGTTTTCAAATCCCCTATAGTAAAATACATGTGCAGAGTGTGATCCTAGCTGATTTTTAAGTCTAGGCATGTTGAATACAGTCTTAAAATAATCATTTCCATAGATCTTGACTAGGTATCCAAATGTTCACCAGATGCTAGGAGTTAGATTTTGGAGAGGAAAATTGCTAACTTAAGCTTCTTTTCATGATTCAGCAGAGGATTTTAAGTAATAAAAGATCTGGAGATTTGTAACATAAATAATTCCAGTGCAAATGGGAAAATTAAAATAATCTTATCATCTCTGTCATGTCTATATATGTTTTTCTACCATTATCATATTTCTCTTAATTGGGCCAATTTTTTTTTCTGGCTGATATTTTATAGTTTTAAGTTATAAGCTGTAATGAAGAAATGATTCTTTTCAGATGAGTGAAGTGATATGTACTAAATTTTCCTAAAAACAATCTAGGATGAATGAAACAGAGCATGATATGACAGAAATGGCTTTCTTTGTATGTGGTATTGAATATACTCACAGTGAAAAATAATAATAACAGCATGCCAGAATCCCTTTTATTCCTTAATTGATCTCTCAGTAGAAGCAATAAAAACATAAAGTACCTCATTAACTTTCAAACTTTGACGGAAAAAAAAAAAAACACAACATATCATCCATTTCTGACAAGTAGACATTATCTCATAGTATCCACAGCCATCCTATGCTTATTACTATTGCCTGGTCTTAAGTATGACTTTTGGACACACGACTCAATATTTCCTAATATATAATAGTACAATGGTTTTTATAGTCTATTTAATTTTATTTCATAATTAAAAGAATGAATTGCTAAGATTCCCCAGATTTTTCGTGTTCTTGTTGGGGCGGGGTGGATACCTGAACAAAAGGAAAAGTACAGCATTTAGCCTTATCGTTAATCCCTCATTGACTGCATCCTGTCTAGAATGAATCCATTTAGAGTTTCTGGAGAAATGCAAATACGTTAATGATTTTACTAAGGCATTACATTTTTAATATGGGTACCACTAATTATTTTGGCTGGATTCCATCAAAGCCAGGTGTTCTCCAAATGAAATCTTTATAATGCAAACCCAGTGAATAAAAAATACATGCTCATCGAAGCAGCAGATTGTAGGACTTGTGGATATTAGAAAAAGTGGGGAAAGAGGCATGATGTGGGTAACAGTCATAATGTCAGAGTAAAGCTCTGAACTCAACCCAGAGGTACTTTATAATTGTTGCAACCAATGACAGGCTCGGCTTCTGGCTTTCTTGTAACAAAATCTTACTGCCAAGGGCATTGATGAGCTCTCCCAGTAAAAAAAGTATAATAATAATGTTAAACTAAATCATAAAAATACAGAAGGTGTTTATTAAAGGGCAGAGGAGAGAAATCGCTTGTAAAGTTCGGGTGGAAATATCAAAAATACATTTTATTGAACTTTTAAGAAATTAAGCTCTTTGTTTTTAAACTAGGGTGCAAAAGCAATAAAATGTAAAGGCTATTCAATAAACTATTTCGTTCAATGGTCAACAGCAATGATTCAGCAAGTAAAAATAAAAATTACATTTATTCAACATGGTCATCAATTCAGGCAGGCCTGAAGCTTACAAATTATAAGTTTTTGAGTGAAAATAACCAGCTGAAAGTATTTTTAAAATAAATTTCGATTGAAAAAATACAAAGAATTTTTTGAATGTACACCTTTTTCTCAATGAAAATGGACTTGGTTTAACTTGACATAGTATAAAACTCTTAATGTTTTATGCAGTTTATTAAGTTCTGTGGAGAAGTGTATTTGAAACAAAGGTAGATAATGATCGAAAAAGTTTAAATATGAACACCATTATAGGCATAAAATTAAGAAAATGGAAATAGATCATGATAACTAATCTTTTGCATGCCCTCCAAAAGCACAGAATGTAACTTTTTAAATTATTTTTTAATAATCTGGAGTTTTCTTTCTGACCCTTTTACCCTCCAAAAATATAGATTCCTGAATCATAGAACATAGATATTTTGGTAGACAGATTCTATATTTTCCTCAAGTTAAATAACATATACCTCTAAGTGACAATAATCATAAAAACAAGCTTTTTGCTCATTAAGATACCTAATGTGCCTTACACATCGTATGTACTAAATAATATGGGTTGAACTGAATTATTCCCATTTTCTCTTCAGATGTTAACGTGTCTCTTGGATTTACACTAGAGAGGTGGTGTCCCACACATGGGAATTAATGAGCTACATCTGTAACCAAAAATATCCATGGAAAACCTGTTGAATTGATCCATATCTGTTTTATTAATCAAGCCCACTACGGAAGGGCTTTCTTGTGGTTGTACTATACTTTGGAAATAAATAGAGTGGGGAAACCACAGTTCATTTTAAAAGTTGTTTGAAACTTTGAAGAACATGGGGTTTTATATTATATGACAGCAATAAACTCCAGTTTTTGATGGCTGTAATTCTGAGTATATAAGTATATAAATATTCTGTATGTATAATTTTACTGCAGAACATTATGACTGTGGCCAAGAAGACCCTTACTGTTCAATATGGAATTTACTTCTTACTGCCACTGTCTTCCTTCCTCAACTTTTTAAAATAAAAAGACTTTTAAAAATAAAAAGAAATTTTAAAACTAGCTTGGTATGAACAGCCTTTAGCTGAAGCAGATGGCTGGAAGTCAGGAGCCCCAGATTCTATCCTTCACTCTCCTACCAACTTGGAATGTGGCCTTGGGCAAGTCATGAGAGTAAATCTACAATAAAAGAGCTAATAATGCCTTACATGTGTGTGGTGTTTTATGATCTAACAGAGCACTTTCACATACAATATCTTATTTAATCTTCCCCACAGCTTCCTGAAAAGAGTATGGCAGTTATTAACAACCTGCATTATAAAGAGTAGGAATTTGAGACCCAGTGAAAGAAACTAAATCATTTTTTTGAGTCAGGAACAGTCATAGTCTAAGATTCTGGGCTGGTCTTTGTCTTTCCTGTACACCACATTGCCACCCTCTGGCACCTCCAATGGTGGCAAAGCAGGAATGACTATAGCTGCACTGTTCAATATGATAGCCACTAACCACATTCTGATATTGAGCATGTGAAATGTGGCTAGTCCCAACTGAGATGTGCTGTGAGTGTGAAATATACACCAAATTTCTAAGACTGGAAATGAAAAACAGAATGTAAAATGTCTCATTAATACTTTATATATTGCATGTTGAAATGATATTTTTAATATTTTGAGTTAAATAATAGTCATAAATATAAATAAATATATTAATAAATATTACCAAATATGGTTTAATAACATTAATTCCACCTGTTTCTTTTTACTTATTAATATGGATAACAGAAAACATAAAGTTGATATGTGACTCACATTGTCCGTGTGGGACAGCACTGACCAGAGAATTCCATTGTTCAGAGCCCACATGCTAATTTCACAGTACTGGACTTGTTTATGTGCCTGGCTTGATGTAGCTGACACAATTCCCTGAGATGCTGTCAAGCAGATGCAAGGTAGATTAGCAGCAATGATCTGGGCATTCTCGCACAGCTTCCACATGCAGGAAAAAAGTCTGGTTTCATTAGTTGCTGCCCCAAATTGCTCATTCATCAAAAGGGTCCATTTTATACCTGTTGAATCCTTGAGAGACTTAGAAGTAAAAGTGCTATGGCAAGAACTATAAATTACATTTATGGCTCTATAGCACTCTTTATTTTCAAATACGTTCCCATTAAACATTATGAATGAATGAGACATTAAACTGTTAGGCTGATATATACTATGTAAAATAATAATTACATGTAACTTTGTTGTACAGTATGTTTTATTCTACCTACAAAGTCTTTAAGATATTTTACATACAATCCCTAAATAAATAGCTTATACCTGTTATGGAACAATCTAACTGAAAGTCCTCAGGAAAAATAAGTTCTTATTTAGAAGAAAAAATATGTATAGTAAAAAATAGCACAGATCACTAAAATCTAGCATCCATTTGGCAGTTATGATGTGGGCTCAAGTACCATGCTAAGACTTACACCAAGGTTCTCTCACTTCATCTTTACAGGGCTTTGAAAATCAGCAAGAGGGAGCAGAACCAAAGGTCTTAACCACTACTGCTTCTTATTTCAAAGCAATTTAAAATCATAACTCCACCTATCATGACAGTATAAGAATATTTGGAATTGATTTGATTTGATTCATTTAAACTCCACGAGCATCTACCTAGCAAATACAATGGACCAGGAACAGTTCTAGACACTGAGGGAATATTGAGCAATAAGACCAGAGCTCTACCCTCAAAGAGAACACTGATTGGTAGGTTTATGAACATGCTTTTGAAAAATGCATACTTATGATGAAATAAAAGGGGAGTCACTACTCATGTTCTAAAGGGCTTCTTTATGTTCCAATAGAAATCTTTATAGTGCTATTCCTCAGTTTGTTAAAATTTACCTATTGTTCATAAAGCAAAGGTCTTATGTAAAAAAAAAAAAAATTAAAAAATAAAAAACTAAAAAACTATGTAGTTTGAATTTCAGAGGTTTGCTTTCCTCCATTATACTCACTTGGAAGAAGAGGTGCTGAAATTACCTTAAATGTTTTCTAGAACAAGGAGAGATGAAAGCAAACAAAATGAACCTAAGTCAAAATGACTCTTAAAAAATCACAAAATAATGAAAACTAAAGAGTTTTATAACCTTTTATACAATAATAATAAGTTATCTTTGAAGATAGAGATTTAACTCATTATGCATATGAGTTAACTATTAATTTTTTAAAGAATATTTCAAAATATAATGTATAACTTGTTGCCAATTTCTTTTTCTTTTTTTCTTTTTCCTTTATTTTCTCTCTCTTTATTTATTTTTTTTGAGACACAGTCTTGCTTTGTTGCCAAGGCTGGAGTGCAGTGGCATGATCTCGGCTCACTGCAACCTCCACCTCCTGGGTTCAAGTAATTCTCCTGCCTCAGTCTCCTGAGTAGCTTGGACTACAGGTTCACACCACCACACCAGGCTAATTTTTGTATTTTTAGTAGAGACAGGATTTCGCCATGTTGGCCAGGCTAGTCTCGAACTCCTGAACTCCAGGGATCCGCCCACCTCAGCCTCCCAAAGTGCTGGGATTACAGGTGTGAGCCACTACACCTGGCCCCAGTTTCCTAATGTTCATGTTTATCTAGAATTAAATAAAAATAAAATATTAATAGCTAACTCTGGGTGGCAGAATTTTAGACAGTTTTGTGCCCCTATGTATACTCTTTTGCAAATTTTTCAAAATAAACATATATTGCTTTTATAATTGGTAAACAGAAAAAATACTGTAATTGACTCCAAAATCGACAGGTTATAAAGACAAAATGTCCAGGGGAAGTAAAATGCAAATTTTGCTCTCAATCACAAAATTTTTTAAAAATAATAATAAACGTAATAGGTTCTTCCTTGCAGGTGTTATTTCCCTTTCTTTGATTCAAGATAAAGCAACCTGTAGGCTATTCAACTTCTCTAGACAAGAAAGGTTAAAAATTGGATTGAATTTTCTAGATTTTCTTGAGAAAGCATTTCACCTTCAGCTATGAACATGAGTGTAAAGATCAAAGTTGTAATGTGGGCTGGTAAAACTGAAAGTTGTTATCGTAGCAATCAGAAAAGCAGAGCATCATTAAAGTGTACCTCTTTCACCTTAAAACATTAACTGGCTATCAATCATTTCTAATGGCATCTACTTAAAAATGGCCTTATTATTGGCTCCTAAAATGTGTAAAATGTCAGGTGGAAATACATACACACGTCTTTGAGCTGGATAGAGTCTCGGTGATCCTAAAAAGTGAAATCTAGAGCTATTTTAGAGATGCCATTTAAAAATTTATGGAGAGAGATTTGGTCTTATAATTTCTTTCATGAATACTAAAATTTTACTACAAAGAAAACAAAGAAATGGGTTATTTGTGCCATTTAATCATTAAATCATAAATCCACAGACCATTAGAGCTGGAAGGGGCCTTCTAGATTATCTCCTCCAATGCCGATATTTTACAGATGAGAAAGTAGGAACAGAAAATTTGTTTTCTCAGGGCTGAGCATGGTGGCTCACATCTGTAATCCCAGCACTATAGGAGGCCAAGGCAGGCAGATCACCTGAAGTCAGGAGTTCGAGACCAGCCTGGCCAACATGGCGAAACCCTGCCTCTACTACAAATACAAAAATTAGCCAGGCGTGGTGGTGGGTGCCTGTATTCCCAGCTACTTGGGAGGCTGAGGCAGGGAGAATCGCTCGAACCTGGCAAGTGGAGGTTGCAGTGAGCTGAGATCGCACCACTGCACTCCAGCTTGGGCGACAGAGCGAGACTTTGAAAAAAAGAAAAGAAAATGTATCTTCTCAGAAAAAAGTAAAATCACTCAAAAATATCTTAAAGAATCCAGAAACATCTTGAATCTTACCTGGGAAAATTTAGGTAAGATTTTGAATCCTACTAGAACTTTAATTATAACTCGAATTTTTAGTTTCATTGTGGGCAGTCCTACGCAATGAAGGAAAGACACTAACAGTGACTGTGGAAAGTACATTCACAATGAACACTTATATAGTCAAAACCAAAAATAAAACAGACCAATGATTTCAGACCAGGTTATTCATTCATTACTCAGCTTCCTTTCTTTAGTGAGTCAAGCAATTGAAATGAGCTTTCTTAGCCACTTTTAAGATACAATTCTTCTGTTACCATGAAAAATTGGCTACTTCTAAAGTTGCTGATATGCTGAAGAATAATGGGACCTTCATTCTTTGAGTTAAAATATCCAAATTATTGCCAAAATTTTCCTGGTTTAATGCATTTATGAAAATGTGCTTATAATAAAATTATATATATTAAGAATATACTCCTCCTCTCCTGCAAATAGATACTTACTTTGCAATTATGGACATCCTGGAAGAAGTAAACATGAAAGCTCTTTTTCTAAGTTCAATGTTGGTCTAAGAAATGGAAAAAAGTAACACTTGGTTTTAAGGAAGCTAGCACAGTGTAGGCATGTTCGTTGTCATCTGTAAAGTGGAAATAAGAGTAGACTCTTGCAAAATCGTTTAAGAATTAAATCAATAATAGATATAAAATGTTTAGTACAGGGCTTGGCTCACAGTTAACATTTAATAAGTCCCCGCTATTAGTATTAGTGGTAGTAATGTTATTATTATTTACAACATGATCACTCTTCCACCACACCCTTCCCTTCAAACAAAACTCTTGTGATCCCCCTACACTATTTCATGGCTCCATGTGCTTGTATATTCTGATCCCTCTCCCCAAATGCCCTATCCTGACTTCTACAGCTGCTGAACTCCTACTTATCACCCAAGGTCAGCTCCAAAGTTTCTTCCTCTTACCTGTGTTACCTAATCCCTCGCTGCACTCATCTATTTCCCATGGCACTCTGCATATATCCCTCTCCTATCAATTGAGATGATGACTTTTACTTGATCCTCCCTCATGCCTCCCTACATGCCACACACACATACACATGCATGCATGTACACATATGCACACACTCTGGACTGTAGTGAATTCATCATACTCAATTTTGTATCACCATAGAAATGTCTATTGAAATGAACAAACTCCTGCATGAATAAATGACTTTTTCATTTCATGAGTAGGTATCAGGCTAGAACGTGCACCTAGTGGCCTCAGTTTAGATGGCGAGAAGGGGAGAGGGGCACATGAGGAAAGGTGGGACATGCCACTCACCAGCCCTGAAGCCCGGCTTTGCCACATGCCTACTGCTATGACTTGTAGTAAGTCATTTAACTTCTCTGGACCTGTTTTCCTTCTAAGCAAAATGGGAGGACTGGGCAAAATGTTCTCTGAGGACCCTTCCAGCACCAACCTTTATATATGATGCTATGCACTGGTTTATCTCAGTGGTTCTCAGACTTCAGCAGACATCAGAATCATCTGGAAGGCTTATTAAAATAGTGGTCAGCAGATCTGATGGGGCCCAAAAACTTGCATTTTTAACAAATTGCTAGATGATGATGAGGCTGCTGGCAGGGGGACCACACTTTAAGAACCACTAACGGATCTTCTTGACCCAGCATCCTGACACTGTCCTGTTGCTATCTGGTGAAAGGAACTCCTGATACGAAAATGTATAATAAGATGCAGGCAGGTAAACCCACCCTTCTGTGAGGCTGTCATCAGAAGGACTAGGTGCCTATGGGTGAGCCCCAAGGGTGACCACAGAATGAAAGTTTTGCTGACTGGAGTTTTGTTAAAGGCTCACTTTGTGGGAAAGAAAGTGCCTGACTTCTCAATGCTGTAGGGTATAGAAAACACTGACGCCAGGGTTGGACCCATCAGTTAGTACCTGCTGCAGCTGAAGTCGCATGGATCACAATTGCCATCTAGTGATGACTTTGAATTACTGCATCAAGAGACTACAGAATGAAATGCTGCTTTTTCATTTAGAAACTGCTTTTTTCTTTTTTCTTTCTTTTCTTTTTTTTTACACAAAACTATGTTCAAAATGAGAACCCTTAAGGATAAACTCTAATGTGCTCTGGTCTTATCTACATTTGTATCTCAGTACTATGAAAATAAACATATATAGTATTTACTAGGTGCGAGGCATGGTTCTATGCTTTATATATGTTCAATTATTCACAGCAAACCAATGAGCTAATACAAATTTTCCCACTCTGGAGAAAGAAATAAAACTACAAATGTACAAAGCAATGAAAAGACTTGCCTGAGGTTGCCCAGTCGGTAAAATGGTAGAGCTTGGATTGAACCTAGACACCTATTGGGAAGATACTACACTAACCAGTCTCTCTTACATCAATTTAAAACATAGTTGCTGAAACAATTAGTACTTGTAAACAGTTGTCAGTTACCGATATGGGTCTGCAAAATTTGATTAAGTATACACTGAATAAATAATTTTTTTCTGATCCTTCCAAATGAAATCAGCTCATGTGCAATAATTAAAGAAAGGTTTCTACCTACAGGAAGCCAAATGCAACAAAATGAGCGCCAACTTGGATTAAGATTTGGAATCATTTTTCTACCTGCTATACAATCTTAGACAAGTCACTTAGATCCACTTTTTCATCTATGAAATAGAAAAAAATAAAACCGTAGTTTACATAGTTCTGTAATTCCCAAAGATGTGGTTTGGGGGTTCTGTAAAGTCAGATTAAATTTTAGAGTAGCTGCTCAAGTTATCCACTGAATGCGATCACAAGAGCAAAGAAGGAGATCATGGATAATAACTATACTGTTTTTTTCAAATTGTCTCTCATGTGTGAAAGAAGCCAGGACAGAAGATTTGATCTCCTGGTCTATTGTCCATAAGTGCTAGCAGTAAACAATAACACTCATGGTGTTTGTGGGAGAATTACAGAGCTCAATCAGAAAGATACACATTTCCTTTATTTTTCTGAGTACTGTACTTGGCCTGTGCACCTGCGCTCTGCATCCCTACCTGTTCTCTGCCTCCCAAGGGTCCTCACCAAAGAACTCCTACAGAAAGATCACATATTTGCCAGTGGGTTGAGGTCCAACGCCCCCCTCCCCCTGCCCTCACTCCAACCTTCTCTTATCAGAGACTTTCTTGTATTTAAAAACCAGGTCCCTGATAATCCTTTCTTATCTAAAACATCTCAGTTACCAAATAATTTCTTATCTCAATAGACCAAACCAGAGTTATCAAACCAAAGTACTAGAGTACTAGGTTTATTTGCACCTGTATATGTATAACATGCTAAGACTTGCTGGCATCAAATTCATGGTAATGAAGGAAAATAAACATAGACAGAGTCAGAGAAATAATGGGTAACAATTAAAATATAGTAGGGTAAACTATCGGTACCTCACTTTAGTAGATTTCTTGATGTCATTTCAAGTATTTGCACATATTTAGTCACCAAAGCAACCCTAAAATTAGGCTAGATAAGTTTACTATCAACACCATTTGAGAAATAAAGATATTGACACACAGAAATATAAAGAAAAACAAAGGAAACTGAAGCAAAGAAACTTTGAACAACTTGAAAAAATAAGTGAGGGTTCATATATCCTAGTTACTAGGCCTGTGCTTGGCCCCACAATTACAGTGTAATAATCAAATCCTGATATAAGATGACTCCCTCTGATAGTTGAGTTTTTTAAAAGTTCTTTATACAAATACAGTAGAAGTAAATGACTAATTAGACTTCAAGGATAGTAAAAACTCTATTAATTCACTTAACCAACATGTGTTGAGAATCTACCTTGTGGCTGGCACTGTTTTAGATTGGGGAGTTTAGCAGTGAATGAGGCCGAAAATGCCATTCTACCCTTAAAGCATACATTCTCTCTAGTTGGAGAAGAGATGACAAATGTGAATATAAATAAATATCTATATACTCTTGAGAAATAAATGTTACAGTAGAAATGGAAAGAAATGTGCTTGGTCTCTGAGCCAGTGGTTCTTTTATGGGAACCAGCGTCTTCAATTTCCAGGCAGCTATGCTGTGCTGAACTTGGACTCAAAAGATTTGGGGATAGTACCATCACATCACCTATGCATGATCAAGAAAACAATCATTTTGGGGATACAAACATCTTAGCCAAAATCACCAGTAAATCCAGCATAGAGCAAAACTGTGTAAACAGTAATGTAAAGACAGGCACAGAAACTGATTCATATGCAGAGAAAACTGAAGGATCACCAAATTCCAAGGAGACGTGGTTTCTTTGTCAGTCCCTACTTCTTACAGAGAATGCTCCTTTTAAATATTTTAGCTTCTCTGATGGATCTGAATTGGCTATGATCATTTTTGTAGATGAAGAAGAAATGAAATTCTAAAGGCATATAAACTCTAGAAAGACAGGCACTTTTCTGTCCCCAGCAATTAGGACGGTACCTGGCAAATGGTTGGCATTCAGCAAATCTTTGTTGAATAAAGAAATGAATAAAGAAAAGCTTGAATAAACTGCTGAATTTAAAGGGGAAAAAAGGAATCTTTTCTTTCTACTTGTTTTTACATCAAAATTCACGTTGCCAGGTGAAACCTAATAAAAATGTTGGGAGAAGATTTTCTTCCTGGGGGTGCAACTCTTGTCTAATACACTCTTTCTCTGGTGTCACAGTTAAGTTCTTGTTGATCATTCATTACATTGACTAAGCATTAACAGATTTTTATCTTAGATTCCTACAGATTTTATGGGGTCTACATTTCTCACCCATTCTTCAAACCCTTTGTTGGGGAGCACTGCCAACCTGAAAAGTTAAACAAACAAAAAAAACCCAAAATAATTGACAGGCTGGTAGCCCCAAAAGATGACTTCTTTTGACTGCCTTGTCAATTCTGTCTAATTTTCTAAGATCCACGTCTAAGATTCTAGCCTGACTTAAACTTGTATCAGTTCATTTACCTTTATCAGTTTTGACCTCATGCTCAGGGCTGGCCTTTTTTCCATCACCATCATTTTATCTGTCATAGCTATTGAGTACCTATGGATGAAAACTAGTAAAGAGATAAAAATGAGAAATGAAGAAGGAATTGAATGGGATACAGCTGCTCCCAAACTAAGGCCCTTTTCAGAAAGTATTCAATGAGAAAACAGAAGCCTCACGCTTTTACAGCATAGAATCTAGACTAGACTTTAGAGGCTACTGTCACTCAGCCTGATCAGCATGAATCTATCCTGTATCAAGTGTTCCTTGAGATCTCTGAATCTAAAACATTTTAAAGTCTGTATAAGTTATTCTAAAGTGAGAAAATAAATAGAATAGAATACATTCTATTAGGTTGGTACCAAAGTAATCATGGTTTTTGCCACTACTTTCAATGGCAAAAACTTACTTTTGCATCAAGCTAATAGTAGAACGTCACAGAGAGATAAAATAAATCTTTCTCATCTCGCCTTTTGGTGACATCACACTTGAAAAATAGGTATAAGGAGGAGCCCAAAGGAGGAATTTCAATTAGGCTAATCTACTCACAAGTAGAATGTCTTCCAGGATTCAAGAGCTTTTGGCAAACATTAGTTAGCACATTCTTTCTAAAAGGTAAAAACCTTTTTTTCCTTTGGCAGGTTTTAAATGACACTTGAGAGTGAAACCTTCCAAACCATAGCCAAAAGCAGCTTAATCCAACTTCCCCAGCAGCTCAAGATCAATGACAAAGTTAGCCCTAAGGATTTCAGGATGTTAATTGTGAAACATAATTCCATTATATTTATGGCTGCATAAACTGGGCAGAGCTCCTCTTGAGTATTATGAGGTGTTCTTTGCAGTGCGGGCAATTGGTTATACTGGATGCTGTAACAGATACTGTATTGAAAAGAACCACAGTTTAATCACAACCTATTCATTAGGACTGTGGTTCGCAATCTTTATGGGACATAAAAATTAACCAGAGCATACTTGTAGAAAATGTAGATTTCTCGTCCTCTCCCCAAGCCTTTCTATTCAGGTTCCATGTAGAGGAGACTGGGAACCAGGAAGGCCAGTGAGGAAGATACAAGTGATCTGTAAACTACACATTGAGAAATATTTCACTGAAGTCTGGCTTGAGCTCCTCGAAGTCAGGTCTCTCTCTTTGTAAACCTTAATTCCCTGCGCCTACCACTGAGAGTGGAACCTGATAGATACTCAATGAATATTTAGTGAATTCAAAAACAATTAGCACTTATAGATGCCAGGCACTGTTCTAAGCACCCTACACATACTAGCTCATTTAGTCCTCATAATAAAGGACTATTATTGGCCTTGACACTTGCTGAACACTCTGCCTGCACACTGTCCAGAGAGTCATATGGCTGGCTTCTTTCAGCTGCCACCTCCTCAGCAAAACCATTCTTGACAGCCCATCTAAAGTTGCATCAATGCTACTCCCAACTCATCACAAGATCCTGTTCCTTTTGTTTCTTTTTTAAGCAGTTACCTCTATCTGAAATTATCTTGTTTGGTTTATTGTCTTGCTCCCTTCACTAAAATACAAGCTCCACGAGAGCAGGAATCTCACCAGTCTTATTTGTCACTGTCTAGAAGTACAGTGCCTGAATCACCATGGACAGGAAGAAAATATTTGTTAAATTAATGCATTTAGCAAACACATAACAAATGAAAAGCAAGGGAGTTGTATTTGCTATGTAATTTATCAGTTCTCTCAGAGCTTCTAAAATGTATGATAAGAGTAAAAAGTGACAGAAAGACTTCTATCCTAGAAATATCCTCAAAATGATTTCCTAATCTACCCTGTCCCAAGTCATAGCATAAACATGAGAAAAAGGGAAAACTACATAAGGGCTAAAATATCTGGGTAGATTTTTCATTCTGTGATTCAATATTTTGCTTGAAATGAACTCTCAGGATGTCAGACACATCCGTGTTCAAACATAAGTAAAAAACACATTCCAAGATCAAATGTACATGATTTTCAGATTAACCAATGTTTTTTTTTAGCCACACAATGACTCTGCTTTACTAGTTTGAAAAGCTGTATCTACATGACACCAAAAGAGCTAGTTAAATCAATAAAACCCAAATCAGTTGTTTCAACCATAAAAAGAATACATAGAACAATTCACTTCAAATGGTAACTGTGCCAAACTAGTTGACTGTATTGCTTTGTGCCAACAAAATCATCGTCAGGAGCTGACTGGCCGTAGGCTTAGGAGAGAACATTTTAAATAGGTTTCTCCTACAGTATGATCATGGTTCCTTTAAAAGGGGCCACTTGGCTAACCAAACCCCTGTAGTATTTCTACCATAGACAATCACATCACTCTCTTCCTCTTCTTTATATATGTTGTTGAGTCTCAGGCAAATGAAAGTAAGGCCTAGGAATTGCTACTGTATGAAGCAATTTTTACCACTTCTACTAAAATGTTAGACAGTGAATGTTGTCAGTGATGTTGCTGGAGAGAAAACACTCAAAATCAAATAGAGACTCAAAAAAAAAGTTTTCCTTGTTTGATTTTGAGAAAGTCTTTTCACTGTGCTCATGTAGGGAGTTGGCCAGACCTGGGTTGGCTTCATTAGTCATCTCAGAGCATGTGAATAGATCATGGAAAAATCTTTCCATCTTTGAGGAATTCCTGGTCTCCAATTGCATTCATTTCAGTCAGTCATTGAGACTTAGCATAAAACTTGAAAGTACCAAAATAAATGGAGAAAAAGGGGTAGAGGGAGGGGTACAAACAGTGAGGTGGCTCTACCAGGCAAAGAAAAGATCCTTTCTTTGCAAAGAACTTCAGCTAGAAAGAATTTTGCTGCCCCCTCTCCCATAGAAAAATATTAAATATTTAGTCAGAATATTTTAAAAGATAGGAATTTTTTTATTCTAAAAATGTCCAAGGGCAATCTAGTCAAGAATGAACATAAATTCTACATTCACAACCCAAACCCTCAAAACCATTTGAGTTAACTCAAAGCCAGGTTTAGCACGTTTTGCTTACCATTTTCGGAGCTAAGCATGATTTGGATTATAAATTTCTCTGACATTCATGTGTAGACCTGACAGACTTTGTCATTTCCTTATCAGAGGCAACAGGAGAAATTCTAACTATGAAGACTCACAGAGATTTATTGCCTCCATTCCCAGCCTGACATTTGGCTCAGCACAGAGGGCAGGCAGCCAAAAAGAAGTCCTCTACTAAGGTATGAAGGGAATTGGCTGCTTGTAAAGTCCAGACTTGGGAGTGACACAAACAGGGCTTTTACACAGCCAGCAAAGCCTCGTCTGTTTGAAGTCAGATCAATTGATTTCTTGAACATTTCAAATAAGCAAAATTCTGCAGAAAATGGGAGCCAGATGAATTTTTAACTCAGGAGTTCCTTGGAAGAGAGGTAGAAAATAGTCAAAGAACATCTTCTATTTCACATTTGCTCTCCCAATAGACTTACTCTCCAGAACTATACCCACATGACACGTATATAGAAACAATGATTGAATAAACTTAGGGAAGGGTAGAATTTTTCTTATTGAAATAAAAAAGCAAACACTATATGTCTGATATAAATATATACCAAATTTCTCTTAAAGTACTACACTGATTCTGAAGGAGCTCCAAAACACTTAGCATCTATTGTGGACCTGGCACTGTGTTGGCAATTTTTGCAAACCTCAGAGGTTAGTTATTATTTTCATGGTACACCTAAAGAAACTGAGGTTTATGGTGATTCTGTAACTTGGCAGAGGACACAATGATTGTAAATGAAGAGACTGAGATTGACTCCTCAAAGGAGTCCCCAGCTGATTCTCGGAGTTGAAATGGAAATGGAAAGAATCAGATTTCTAAGACTAAGTTTCTTCTCTACTGGCTATTGCTAGTTTGCACCTCCTTGCACATGGTACAGGAATAAATTGGCAGCCTGTGTTGAAGCTGTAACTACTAGGTCAGGAGTAGTCAGGCAGTTGTGTGCATGTCAGGTTCGCTACCTCGCCAAGCAGGAGCAGCCTATGCACAAATTTCCCCAGGAACATTAAGGGGGAAAAAATGGAGTCCCCTCTCTCCAATACTCTCTGGCTTTAGATATATAGAGAAAACATGTGGAACTTGAAAAGAAGAAAACAGACACCCTCTCATACCTAGTTGTTATCTTGTTAACACCTTGTTCTTTGTACTTGTGACTTTCACAGAAGATGAAATACTTATTTTCTCTTAATTTCACATATGCTGCTCAGAAGCCCCCAGGTTTCGTGGATTTTTTATTAAGAATTCCAGCTATTCCAGCAATAAATTTTAGACACCACAGCTTTGGCTGACAGAGAGGCGATACATACCATGTTTGGTACAACTGACCTCTAGGGACTTCTCTCTCTGCTTTCTTCTGCTTTTTCTTCTAGTGAAACTGTCCCGTTATTGGTTTTTATTAATACGATCATATTTTCCCTTCTCAGAAATCTCATTTTTGAGATAAGGAAATAATAAAAATGGTAATAGATAGTCATCGCTGGTATTTCGTTGGCTCTCCTCTGCTCTTGCATTGGAACTGACTGCTCTGTTTCTTGAGCACTTTGATACCAGCAAAGAAAATCACATACATTTTAGCATGAGATTTTTAATGTGTATCTATGTTAATCCGGCCCACTCCTGACATTTGTCATGCTTTGGGCGAAAGTACAAATAAAGGTCCAGATACCATACTCAAATACTTAAAAGTTATCAGTTGAGTTAACAAACTGCTAAAAAAATGTTCTATCCTTCTGCCTTGGCAATATACCTTCATATCAAGCTGGGAGGTAAAGTTCAAATTTTCAGACTCTTTGGAGTTCTGAATGCGAAGATGCAGGGAGACCAGCCTGCTGCTGGGTTCTTTTGTTCCCACCCTCAACTCTGCTATGGACCACAACAGATTTCACAGCAAAACTCTATTCACACAGCAAAACTCTATCCACAACCTCCAGCAAACAGCTGTTCCCTAGCCCCATGTTGGTCCTAGGCTTGCATCCCAGTGATACAGTGTATGTCAAGAGGCAGGACACTGAACAAAAGCCTGTGCAGACACTGGAAAGGGCTTGAGATCATCTGCACAGAGAATCCAGGATCCTGGGCATCCAGAGCATGGTCTAGGAGCGTGGGCTCTGCATAACACAATCCTTTGGCTTCTCACCCCATGGCAGCTGAGGGAGACATGGCTGGAGGACAGTCAGACCAAAGGCCCCTCTTGGCCCAACCTGGGTAGTACTTGGAGTTAATGTCCCCTTTGTTGTCATGGATAAGTGGGAATCAACCTCTTTAACTGCACACTTCTCATTCATACCTTCTAGGTGGCAGAGAAAGGTATTTCAAAAGAGATTTGTAACTAGAAATTCAAGATCCCTAGCTTCATACAAGGCAAATTATCTGCACCTTGGTATCACTGAGGATTATGCAACTTGCTCTTTGAATTGCAACTGCAATCATCTGATTTTCTACCCCAGTTTCCAATGGTCCAAAGCCAACGAAGAAGCAGAACCTGTTACATATTCCAAAGGAGACATCGTAACAATGAATTATTATCTAACATAGAAATAACTTTAATTAAGAGAAGAGAATACAAGCACATATTTCATTGTCATAAATTTCTTTAGAAGACAAAATAAGCAGAAGTCAAAGAAATGTACTCTGGGAGATGAGAGGGAGAGATGGGTTCCTTGGGTTTACATTTGTTCTAAGTAAGATAGGCTGTGCACCTCCTGCCTGTCTAAACCTCTGAATCCACTCCTGCCTCTACCAGTAATGATAGCAATAATAATAACGGTTAATACCTACATCGCACTTACTTCATGCCAGACATCATTCTAAACACTTTACATGCATATACTTATTTAATCTGCATTAAAGTCCTGTGAGGTAGGTACTATTATTATCCTCATTTTCTAGAAAAGGAAAATGAGGCACAAAACCATTTTTGGAAAAAAAACAAACTTTACCTGAAGTCACGTAGGTAATAGGGTTCAGGGCTGGGATTTTAACCCAGGCAGTGTGGCTCTAGAATCCATCCACCCAGGATCATGTTTTACTTCTTGAGGTGGTCTACCACCCAAGGACTAGCCAGCTCAGCCAATTGGTCACCATCTACTCTGCAGTGATTCCCCAAGTAACCATGCATTTGACCCCAGTAGTTAGAGGCCTCACCTAGGAAAACTGTCTCTTTGGCTGACCTGGGATATCTTGCTTTCATATGGGGTGATCTACCACCTAAGGACCAGCCAGCTCAGTCAATTGGTCACTATCTACTCTGCCAGGCTTCCCCAAGTAACCATGCATTTGACTCCAGTAATTGGAGGCTTGACCTAGAAGAACTGTCTCTTTGGCTGACCCAGGATTTCTTGCTTTCTCTGTGGTAAGAACAGCCTCCACCTTCTCAGGCCCAGGGACCATCACCCACCAGAAGCCTGGAAAACCATATCACCCCCAAATTCTGTCAACATCTAACTGAACTTTTTAAATAGAAGCTTTGTGCATGAGAATTTTCTTATCTTCTTATCTTAAGGTTCACAAAACATTAGAGATTGTGCTTATTTTTGTTTCCAATTTATACTAGAGTTCTCTGCATGTAAGAGGTATCCAGAGATTTTTTAATAAATAAAGTTCTTCTTGTTCTTCAATAAGTCTGAATTTCAATCTGGCAGCTCAATGAATATAAAGAGTAGAACAACATTTGTATAAAATTGCAAATTCAATTGTGAGTTGCATGAATATGAAAAAAAAAAAGTATGTATGTGCCCCTGTACATACATGTGTGTGCGTGTACATCATGATCTATTCAATATTCTAAGTTTCCATTCAAACAGGTAATATGTTGTTAGTAGTTAAGTGCTTAGAACCTGGGGGTAGATTCCTTGCGCTCAAATTCCAGTCCTGTTACTTACTGACTGTAGGACTTTTGACATGCTATTTAAAACCTCTGTGCCTCGAATTCCACATAGATAACTAAGAATAATTATAGTAGTAGCTTTCAGTCAGGCAGATTTTTCTTTTTTCTTGAGACGGAGTCTCCCTCTGTCACCCAGGCTGGAGTGCAGTGGTGAGATCTTGGCTCACTGCAACCTCTGCAGTCAGGCAGATTTTTCTAAGAATTAAGTGTGACATAATATAGGTGCTTAAATCAATTAAGCAATGTAAAGCGCTTTTAACAGTGTCTGGCCAATAGTAAGTTCTCCATAAATGTTAGCTATCATGTCAAACCATCCCATAATTCAAGTATAAATATGGTACCATTCAACACATAAAATAGTTGCATTTTTTAAGGGAATTAATGAAGTAGTTAACCATACTTTCTCCTTATGGTTATTAAGAGAACAGTTATTAATAATAATAGTTAACAGAAAAAACATAACAAAGAGGATACAAGGAATAACAGAATATAATACACGCTGCATTGGCCACCAAGTGTAGGCAATGCAACAAGTTACATTATGAAATGGCTCACAGAGACATGGTCTTGGCTATCAAAATTAACAGCTGATTCAGTATTCTGCTCTGTCTTAGAGGAAGCTTCACCCTTCTCAGAATAACAGGAAGCACAGACTTCAATCTTAGCTCCAGTCTGGTACAACTGCTCAAACTCACACCAACCAACAGCAAGAGAATGAACTTCACAATCCCCAGCCAACATCCCATCCATTCAGCTAAGGGTATCTAGTAGAACAGCGAATACAATGAAAATCCACAATCATGTCATTTTTTGTTTACACTCTCTACAATGAAGCCAGAAGGAATTACAGCAAGACTGCTGTATCCAAGATGTTTCAAAGCATATGTACCAGTCTAATCCTTTTTGGAGGCCAAATTCCTTCTTTTGTGATATTAACATTTGCTGTACAAACCCCTCCCAAATTCGTCCCCAGGCCTTCTTCAAGGTAAAGCTTGGAACAACTTATACTACATCTAGTTTTAGTTTGCGTCATTAGGATGTGGTATTTTCTCAATATCATTCGCATAAGTCACGGATCCCTGTAACCAGAGTAATCCTCCATTGGTCCTTGAACTCCTTTTGGTCAAATCTATGTTCTTGGCACCCAACCTAAGAATGTTAACATTTCATGGTTGCTAGATGTTTTTAATACCATTCTCTTCTCTAACACAACAGATTTCTCTTCTGATGCCTAATCAAAATTATTAAAATTACATTCCAATTTCAGAAAAGTGTTCTAAACACCATTCAATGCAACACAAAGTGGTTGTGACCACAGGTATTTTCTTTCTTAGGCTAATATGTAGTATTTATATATCAAATGTTAGCTCAACAAACCCAAGAGATGTTATTTCTTTTAAAGACAATTTTGTTCATAGATGTGCCTAAAAAGAGCTGGCTGGTAAAAAGAATATGAATATCCTATTGGATCCTGGAACCACAGTAATGGCAAGAATACAAAGGCTATACACTGTATATTAGTCAAGCTACCCTTTGTTGAGTTTCTGCTAATTGTCAGGCCTCAGCATTTGTTACCAAATATGATCCCCATAGGGATTATTATTCCTATTTTTCATGCTAAGATATGGCTGTGTATTCCCTAAGATTACACAGCTGATCAGTGGCAAAACCGGAATCCAAATCCAGGTGGCTAGGATTCTGCAGCCCATAGGCTCTTTCTACCTTGCAGGCCACCTTACAGCACATGTTCCCCAATCACTGAGGCATACTTGGGAAAGAAGAACTGAGACTTAACAGCTCACTCAATCCATGCTTAAGGTTGGGAAGCAAATTATCACTACAATTATCTGGGAAAGGAAAAGTAAACTTTTATATTCCTGCCTCATTAATATAATCCTTTAACAATACTTCATTTTCCCCTAGTGTTTTCTTTGAGAAAGAATATAATAGACCTCAAGGGAAAATATGACACTATTAAAATTAATATTCACCATAATAATTGGACTTGACTCTCAGAAGCCAGTACTATTGACAGTTAAAGTTGATGTCCTGGCCGGTGCAGTGGCTCACGCTTGTAATCCCAGCACTTTGAGAGGCCGAGGCCAGTGCATCACCTGAGGTCAGGAATTCGAGACCAGCCTGACCAACATGGAGAAACCCCATCTCTACTAAAAATGCAAAATTAGCCAAGTGTGGTGGCAGGCTCCTGTAATCTCAGCTACTTGGGAGTCTGAGGCAGAATTGCTTGAACTCATGAGGCAGAGGTTACAGTGAGCCAAGATTGTGCCATTGCACTCCAGCCTGGGCAACAAGAACAAAACTCCGTCTCAAAAAAAAAAAAAAAAATTATGTCCTCCAGAGGAGGGGGACTCTCTTATGATATTGCATCACAAATTTGTGTAAAGCATTAACTCTTTTCGGTTCCTTCAAATATGTTTTTGCATTCTACCTTAACAATAATAAGTGTAGTACCGTAACACCTTCAAAGAGATGGTGCCTCCTCCAAGCCTGAAATACTCTGTGGTTCATCTTTTCCCTGTGGGTTTGATCCTGCAGCTCAGAAGGTGACACTTTTTACAATACAACTTCATTCATTTTAGAGCTTGCTTTCTCTAATGATTTGGGATCTCACCTATTTTGCCACCATTTATTAATCTTAGAGCTCCTCAGACACAAGGTTTTCATTTAATATTTAACTTTGGCACAGAGACATTTTTAAGTTTCTCCAGCCCGAGGCTTGGAAAAGAGCTAAGGAAATGTAGCCAGGAGAACTCTACAATAATATTTTTAAAACCTCATATGTCCAGATTTAAAAATACATACATTTATCTTTTCTTCAGGAACAGCAATAACTCTAAGCTGACAAGATTTTTATTAATATGCTGGGTAACAGCTGGTGGACCCAACATGTTTTTTTGGAAAAAGAAAGAAACCTCAAATACCTTTCATTTACCCGTGATGACCTGGCTCAGTCCTTGAGAGGATTAGGAGCATTTCTTTCATAAAGTCACATTTCATTAGGATGAATGTTTTGCTGCAACCCAACTATATTGTAGCCCATCACCCTTTCAGTTGATTACCAAAAAGTGGATCAACCTATAAGGCATCCTGCCACTGAACCTCTGAGTCTTAACATGTAGCAAGGTATAGAGGTGTAAGATACTATAAAAGACAAAGCAAATGCCCCAAAATAAAGAAGTGAGAAGTAAAGATAATACTAATGACAATAAAGTCATATTTTTCAGAATGAGTTGGCATGAGAAACTAATACTAGAAGAATTATATCAATTTCTTGGGCCTGGAACAAGAATATTGCCCCATTCTCCTGTTGAATGTGGTATAAGGAGATTGTCACAAACAGTAAAACACAATGGAAGCTTGTCTGCATAAAAGTAACATTTGATTGAGATCAATACATAACTAATCCCATTTCAAATCCAAAATAAAATAAAAATTGGTGACATTAAGGGAAATTATTAGCAGAGTTGTCAGGGCAAAATAAACATTCCTTTTAGTCAGAAGGGGCCTACATTCCTGGATAAGGGGCTCCCATTAACTCAAACTCTTGCAAGTTAAGGAATACTGAAAGACATTTTCTTTTTTGCACAGTTGTTCCTACAATCAAGCTCCAAATCATCTGGTCTGATTGTACATGTACTAGAAGGATCACATGGGACTCACAGTCTGTAATCTGCTGATGACCAAATAGGACCGTCAGATGGTATGGGCTATTGCACACTAAGAGCTGACATTTATGAATCACTAGCTACCAGATACTTTTCAGAGCACTGTATATGGAGAAATTTCATTTACCCTTAACAGCACCCAAGTGTAATATGTATTACTAGATGTCACCATTTTATAGGTGAAGAACATGGAGTAAGTGACTTGACCAAGGTCACATAGACCATGAGGGGCAGACCTGAAGCTTAAGGATCTGCTTTAGTTCTCATACACATAACTTTCCTGCTATGCTGGCTCTCATACACTTGCCGTCTTACCAGTCAGAATTCTCAGTAAACAGCTTTCTGAGTACCTGATAGAAAATGTTAGTGCAGAGTCAGGTTGGTGCAGTCCTTGGACACCACCCTCACCCTTCTTATTGTCCCCAGTCTCTAACTCTACCAGAGGTCTTCCTCCCTGAGAGGCTATACTCTCAAAAACTCTCCATCTGGCCAGCCCTTCATTCCAATTGGTACCTTCTTATTGGGGCAATGATCTCCATTAGAGAATAGGTAAAGGTTAATCTTATCAAAGTTATTCACACGCATGTGAATTCTAAGTTATTCATGTGTGTGAATGACTTCGTAGGATAACTCTATCAGAGAGTACTTGTATTTCAGAAGAGGGTTTTGTTAACCCAAATGAATCATACAAGAAAGGATTTTGTTGTTATTTGGTTGCTTTTGTGGTGCCTGTGGTATAAAGAGCACAGCATTTGGAGTCAGAAAGAAACTGAAATCCTAGCTCTGTCAATATCAGGTATGTAAAATTGTGCAAGTAACTCAATATTCTGAATCTCTGGTTCCTCACCTTGTTTTTAAGTTGACAACTCTTCATAGGAGTGTTGTCACAATTAAATAAGATGATGTATGTCTGGCACCAAAGACACTGCCTGGCATATGAAGGGCATCTAATAAATGTCAGTCCTTATCCTATCCTCCAACCATTTCCTGAAGGACAAGGGCCATGGGGCTAACCCCTGACATAGACTGCCATCATTTTACCAGGAATATTGGATTAAGAAGGTTTCTAGTTGTTGATAAGGGCAGACATTCTGCTATCTGCCTCCTTGGTAGCCTGCCAACTATTCATGTGCTCCTTGGAAAAGGAAACTTTTCCAAAAAGCAGGGACCTCAGAGGGCTGGTGAGACAGTGTCCTGTCACTAAAGCTTCACTAGAGATTGGCATTCACAATATTAGCATCATGTTGCTATATGCTATAAAAGAGACAAAGTACTATCTTTTCCTTACCCATTGTAAGTTTCACTGGGACCCCTGTAACAAAAGACAGATTGGGCCAGGTGCGATGGCTCACACCTGTAATCCCAGCACTTTGGGAGGCCAAGGCAGGTGGATCATGAGGTCAGGAGATCGAGACCAGCCTGGCCAACATGGTGAAACCTTGTCTCTACTAAAAATACAAAAATTAGCTGAGTGTAGGGGTATGCACCTGTAGTCCCAGCTACTCGGGAGGCTGAGGCAGGAGAATTGCTTGAACCCGGGAGGCGGAGGTTGCAGTGAGCCAAAATGGCACCATCGTACTCCAACCCGGGCGACAGAGTTAGACTCTCTCCAAAAAAAAAAAAAGAAAAAAATTACAAAAGACAGATTGACAAGAGAAAATCATACAATTTCTTGTTTTGATTCAAGCTTCCACAGACAAATTTGTTTAATATAAGTTATATGTGACATGGGAGCCTTCAGAAATGAAGACCCAAAGACCCAGGACAAACTTTTTTATGAACAGCTGTGCAGAAGTAAGATTAGAGAACAAAAGGGTATGGTCTAGTGGTAATTAACTGGGGGTAAATGAGAACTTAGCAAGGCCTGTTTGTTCAGATTCTTCGTGGCCTCTCAGTATAGGGCAGGACATGTTTGGAATGAGGGTTGTATGACCTGCTTTCTGGAGAAATAGGTCAGATAATTCTTTTCAGGCTCACTTCAGGAGAGAAAGGCAGGAGAAGGTCAAAGCATGACCTTCTTGCTTCTGAGGTTTTCTCAATTACCTTCACCTTAAAACACTCAGTATGCTAAGGTATCATATTGTAGGAGAGTGTGTCCTTCGCGATATCAACACCGAAATGGCATAGTCCGCTTTTTAAAGAGATTCATCAGCATTGCCTACAAATTTATTCTTTCACTCAAAAACATGTATTCATCAACTACCATGTGTCAAATGTTGTGCTATGCACTTAAGACTGCAGAAATAAATGACAGCCAGTGAACTAGGTTTCCTAATAGCACAGGTGACAATAAAAGAGAGAACAGAAAAGAGTTGTTCTACCAAGAGGTACACACATATATTTATATACAGATATACTCACAAGACACAGAATCATACTCAAAGGACAGTGATTAGCATCCATGGTGTCATCAATTCAGTCATTTTTTTCCACAGTTTTTGGAGCACCTACTATTTGCCAGCCACTGGGAAAACAGAACAGTGAAAACACAGGCCAGGTCCCTGTCTCTTGCAGAGTTTAAATATATGGCAGAGGAGATAGGCAATGAATAAATTAAATAAGCAGGATAATTTCAGCTATTGAGAATGCTATGAATGAGGCAATGTGATAGAGAGTGACTGGGTTTGTGCACCGCCTTCGCCAGAGTGGTCAAGGAAGTGACCTCTGAGGGGACAGCATTTCACCAAGATCTGCACGACATGAAAAGGGGCCATTCACGTGCAGAGCTGGAAAAAGACCTTTTGGGCAGAAAAACAGCTTGCCCAAAGGCCCTGGCAGAACCAAATTGGTGAATCCAAAGAACAGAGAGAAGGTCAGTGTGGCCGATGTTTATTCAACAAGTGGAAATGGAATTAGGGACAGGAAAGAATCAGACAAGATAGGGATCTGTAAGTCACAGAAGGGAGTCTGGATTCAATGAATAATAGGAATGTATTGGAGGGTTTTTAAAAGAATGCTATGACCTGATTTACATTTGTTAAATAAGAGAGAGTATTCATATAATCACACTCGAACAAAGTTAAATGCATTCATGAATAATTATATTATACATAGACTGATGACCATTTTTGAATAATTGTAACTTAAAATATACTAATTCTAGCTAGAAGTTTAATTTTAACATCACTGGGTTAAATGTAATGACTGAGAAGTCATTTGAGGATATTTCAGTGACCTTGAGGTCTATAATGTGTGAGGTGTGAGGCAAAAAGGTATCTTTTAATAAATTCTGGCCAAGAAGATGCCAGGCAATGTAAACTCCACTTGAAATTAATGCCCCTCAGCCTAGTGTGCTTTCTGCAAAACAGTCATGCTTGAGCGGGAGCCTTTCTAGCTCATCAAGCTAATTTTGTGATTTTAATTCTGTGCAGCTGAGAATAAGCCAACGGCTCTTCTGTATTTTGCTTTCATGAAAATCCCAGGATGTTAACTGTGAAGATGCTAACGGACCCAAAGTGTAATACTAGGCATGGCTAGGTTTTCAAGGGATCTTAGCTCACCCCCTCTGTAGGATGAGGTGTCCATATGGTGTCATATGGGGACATTAAGAAGCCACCTTCCTTCAAAGGTCCTCTGAGTGAGCCTCAGACTCCTGGCTTCCCCATCATACATTCCTCCTTAGGTGACCAGAACTCTAGTAAAAGACAACTGTTTTATCCTGAAGGAGTAATCCAGTGATACCATTGTCAGTCATGAATACCTTCCAATGTTGGTCTGTTAAAGTATCCAGTTACTGCCTAGCAAAGTCCATATGCATTTTTTGTTAAGTCAGAGGAGAATTCCGGGAAGCCCACACTGTGGCTTTAAGATCACATTTATAAATAAGTAATAGTACATCCAGACAACAGAATATTATTCAGTGCTAAGATCAAAGGAGCTATCAAGCCATGAAAGACATGTAGGAATCTTAAGTGCATATTACTAAATAAAGAAGCTAATCTGAGAAAACTACATACTGTATAATTCTGGAAAAGGCAAAACTATGGAGATGGTAAAAAGATGGGAAATTTTCAGGGGTTGGGGAGGGTAGGTAGAGAGGAAAGAACAGGCAGAGCACAAAGGATTCTTGGAGTGGTGGAACTACTCAGTACAATACATGTCATTATGCATTTGTCAAAACTCATAGAATGTACAACACCAAGAGTGAACGCTAATGTAAAATGGACTTTGGGTGATAATGACGTTTCAGTGTAGGTTCATCATTTGTAATAAATGCAACATTGTGGAGCAAGATGTTCATAATGGGGGAGATTGTGCCAGTGTGGGGGTAGGAGGAATATACGGGAACTTTGTACTCCCCCATATATTCCTGTAAACCTAAAACTGCTCTAAAAAATAAAGTCAGTTTTTAGAAATTAAGTGATACACGGCAGAATGAA
Organism: Papio anubis; assembly: GCF_008728515.1. Taxonomy (NCBI): domain Eukaryota; kingdom Metazoa; phylum Chordata; class Mammalia; order Primates; family Cercopithecidae; genus Papio; species Papio anubis. Next base: position 19,703,573 of record NC_044977.1, read on the forward strand.
ATAAAATTAGATCTTATTAAAAATGGGGAGCAGGTTTATGTGGAAGATCTCAAGGAGTAATCCCAGGCAGCATGATGGGGATCCAGGGCTCACCGAACAATGGCCAGAACTTGTAGGGAGTGTGTTTCGTGGCCTCCTGGAGACGATGTTTCCAGCCTGAAGATGTCTTTACTAATGGGAACAAATAACTCATACGTAACAATGAGGAATTGATGCCATGTAGTCTTCCAGTGTCTTGAATCCAGAGTAGTCCTGAAGAGTGTGGCCTTTGGAGATAGACCAGCAGATTCAAATCCTACTACGCTACCTGTTAGCTGGGTGATGACCTCAGGCAAGTGGTTTAACCTTTTTGGGCCCTCGATTCCTTGTCTTCAAAATGATTACAATAATAGTCACTGCCTCCCAGGGTTACTGGGATTGTATTAAATGGGATAATTTATGTAAAGCATCTAGCGCAGTGTCAGAACTTGGTAAACCTTTTTTCAAAGTTTGTGATGTGACTGAATATAGTCATTATTAGTAGAGCATAGTAGTGTTTGAAACAGTCTAAGCCCTCACAAAATATGTGTTGTTTGATTTATTAATAATAACAAGACTTAAAGTAGGCCATGTTTAATGCCTGCCTTCCATGTCACAGCGAGCAGGCTTTTCTGGGTTTTTAAGGGGAATGGCAGCCAAGAGTGAGCCAAACCCTCCTCTAACCGAATATCACTGCATTTTAGTATGAAGTTTCGCCTCTGATTGTGATCTACACCTGTATGTTTCACGAATAGGACAAGATAAAATAAAGACTTCAGCTGCTACTATTTCTATTCATGTAGAATCTTTATTGTGGGGATCTTTATTTTAAAAGTAACTTTGTATCAGTTTGAGGTCTTTGAAGGAAAAGCTTTAGGTAAATTATAATATATAATTGCATTTTATGTGTTTAATCCAAAAGGTACTTTAATGAATGCTGGAATGTTTATTTCTATATCAAATCAGAACTCAGGATCGTGCATAGCTTACCCTGTGAACTCAGGATCATGCATAGCTTACCCTATGCAGCTACCCTGTGTTTCTGTACCACTATGCCTGCTTTGATAACTATGCAGGGGAGAGAAATGATAGGTTAGAAAATGAATAGATAGGTAAGTAGATGACAGATTATATATATATAAAAATATATATATAAATATATACAAAATATATATAAATATTTTTATAAAAATATATTTTTGAGATGGAGTTTCACTCTGTTGCCCAGGCTGGAATACAGTGACACAATCTTGGCCCACTGCAACTTCTGCCTACCAAGTTCAAGCGATTCTCCTGCCTCAGCCTCCCAAGTAGCTGGGATTACAAGTGCCCACCACCACGCCCCGCTAATTTTTGTATTTTTAGTAGAGATGGGGGTTTGCCATGTTGGCCAGGCTGGTCTCGAAGCCCTGACCTCACGCAATCCACCTTCCTTGGCCTCCCAAAGTGCTGGGATTACAGGCATGAGCCACCATGCCAGACCCGATAGACATATATTTTTGTAAAATGAATTTTCTTCACAGGTTATGGTGCTATTTGATTGTATTAGAAGCCAGAACAAGTAGAATCCAATAGTAAGACTCTAGTATGGTTCCTCTAAAAAAAATCCAGAATATCATTATATGCCAAAAAATATGTATATTTAGTAATTCTTAGCCTGCCTCAGAGTTCTTATGAATAACTCATCATTTTTTTTCAGTGTGCACCTGTATGAGGCCAGGTACTCATAGAGATCATTCAAAAGCTATTTATGTTTGCTATGCAATGTCTTCCATTTGCATTCTTTGCAAGTCTTGTTCAGACTGATGTTAAAATAAGTTTGTTTTTTATGGATACACATCAAGGATTGGAGAGCAGAAGAAGCCCGATCACATGCTGGGAGATGGAGAGGAGCCAGCACGAGATTGTAAAAATGTTGGCAACTATTACCTAAGCCCAACATGTGTGTTGGGCTGTTCATATCCAGCCCAACACACGTGAACAGTTAAATGTTTCCCTGTTACTCATTTCACAGAGATTGAAACTGACACAGGGAAGGAGTCTGAGCAGTGAACTCCTCAGCCAGGCAAACCCTCTAGACTGTGAGTCATTCCAGGACAGGAGCCTCATTCTCCACTCATTAGTGAGTCTCCAGCACTTGTTGTGTCTCAGCACTTGCTAAGTACTGAAAAAGGTGATCAATGAATTAATTAATGAGTGAAAGCATTTCTCTGCATTCCTCTAGTCTGAGACCTCCAATCTTCAAGTCGAGCACTGGAATGGATCTGGAGGTTGTTGAGCAAACCAAAGTAAATGGCCACGCAATGTTTATTAGGGAACATATATGGAGGAAGAAACAGTAGTGGGTGTGAGGATCCCTTGTTACGTTGGCACATTCCTGGCTAGGGTCATACCCAAAGATCCAGCAGGCCTGAAAGTCAGACGCCACGAGAAGGCTCCTGCCCCGTGGATTGTAAAGCATTTAAACTATATGATTAGAGAAGCATCAGCCCTTCCCCTGATGTGATCAGGAGTAAACTACTGATATGACATAGCAGAACCTGGACTCCAGTCTCTCCTGGCCACTCATCAATCATAGCTAAAGAAAGCACCACGCTGCCTGGTGTTCTCTCACCTGGCATATGAGAACCAAGTCTTATAACTCTAGCTATTTAACGTGGCAGGATTTGCCCCATCCATGTGCATGTTTGGGAAGCACAAGACCCTCCTCTGGCATGATGTGGGAAAAGAGGGCTGGGGTCCAAGCCTTGCCAATGACCAGGACTGTTCGTCTTCTGTGTAAACTGTAACCAGTTTCCATGCAGCTTTGGTGGAGGACAATTCCTTTCCTGGGAGGCCAGGCTGCAGGAGATTCCTCTTGAATACATTAACTCTTGTCTCTAAGTGGTGATGTGATAGACACAAATTAATCATGCCATGATGGCCACCCTCTCTTCCCAGAAACTGTGAGAGAGGCTTTGTGATGAGGCTAGGCTTCTCTAGGGTTCCTGTTACCTTGTACCTCCATGTTATTCTCTACCCATTCCCAGCAAGGGTAATCCACCTACACCTCCCAGACTGTCCCAGGCCCAATACTTATAAATTTCCTGAGTCCCAGTTCCTTGGGCCATGTTCTCCATTATAGATCAATCATCTGTCATATAAATCTTTGGACTGTGGGTAAGTCACTTAGCTTCTGTAGGCTTCTGGCTTTTCTGCTGCAAGACAGTCATAAAATCTGGCTATTGAGGAAAAGAGCCCTCCAAAAGAGGCACTACCGTCTAGTGGACTATTTTCATTTATTCCTTATTTTGTTTGCTTACAATTCTGGAACTTTAATACACTCTGGAACTTCAATAGAAATTTCAGGCACACAGCAGACCTATGGAGGAGGTATTTTGAGTTTTAATGCCACCCTACTTATATCACATTGGCATTTCCTTCTTGCTTTACAAGAAGTTGGTCCCTGAACCAGTGAGAAGGAAGATGATTTTGATTCAGTGTCCCACTGTGGCCTCTGAAGGACATTAGTCTTTACTGTGCTTCAAGTTCAAAGTGATCTGATGAGATTGTAGGCACCAGATGGGACTCAGAGACCTGGGAAAGGGCAAAGAATCAGGGAAGCCACAGGAAAAAGAGAAAGGGGGAAAAAATAGAAAGTCTGATATGGAAAGGAAGAAGGACTGGTTTCTTTGTATTTTTTTTTTTCACGTCTGTCTTTGCCTTGGATTGACATTGAGGCAGAAGTGACCTTTAAGTTGTGCCTGAATCCTCTACAGCTCCTAGCATGGCAGTTCAAAATGTCTGTTGAATGGGACAAACAAGAAATCTAAAGTGGTGTGTGGTCATGAGCTCAGGGGAATGGGTCATGAACACTGCCCCAAACTTCACTGAATGTCCCCTGGTTAGTTTCACTTTGTAAACAAATAAAATAAGGAATAAACGAAAATGTTACCAGAAAGGGGTACCAATCCAGATCCCAAGAGAGGTTTCTTGGATCTCACACAAGAAAGAATTTGAGGAAAACCCATAAAGTGAAATCAAGTTTATTAAGAAAGTAAAGGAATAAAAGAATGGCTACTCCATAGGCAGAGCAGCAGCTTGGGCTGCTGCACTAAGAATACTTACAATTATTTCTTGATTCTATGCTAAACAAGGGGTGGATTTGTGAGTTTTCTGGGGAAGGGGTGGGCAATTTCCAGAACTGAGGGTTCCTCCCTCTTTTAGACCATATAGTGTAACTTTCTGAAATTGCCATGGCATTTGTAAACTGTCATGGTGCTTGTGGGAGTGTTCTCTATCATGCTAATGCATTATAACTAGCATACAACAAGCAGAGAGGAGGGCCAGAGGGCACTTTCGTCACCATCTTGGTTTTAGTGGATTTTGGCCAGCTTCTTCATCACAACTTGTTTTATCAGCAAGGTATTTGTGACCTGTATCTTGTGCCAGCCTCCTATCTCATTCTTTGACTAAGAATGCCTTAACCTCCTGGGAATGCAGCCCAGTATGTCTCAGCCTTATTTTACCCAGCCCCTATTCAAGATGGAGTTGCTCTGGTTTGAACGCCTTTGAGAAAAATACTCCATTAGAGAGTAATGCTTGTCTTGCTGGAATCTTTTCCTCAATACCCAGATTCTATTACTGTCTTAGAGCAGAGAAGCCACTAACCTACAGAAGCTGAATCACAGAGGCTGGTGGCGAGCTCAGGACAGACACCACATTTCCCAGCTCTCAGAGTTAGAACTGTGAGATTCAGATGAATGAATAAAATATAAAAGACGGGGAAAGTAAAATAAATTGCAGACTGCACAAAGTTGGAATGGAATCATGACAACCAATCCTTAATCTGTTTGCTATTAGGGTGGAGAACAAGATTGCATTCTGTTCCTCTGGAATTCAGACACACTTTCTGATATTTAAAGGAATACAAGGAAAGCTCACACAGGCTGAGCTGGGTCTCTTTATAGTGTAAATATCTTTCCAATGGGAAAAAAAATTACTGAAAGATGGTAAGTTTGTCTTCTGACAATATTTCCCAGACGTTTTTCTAGTGTTAACAAAGCTCTCTTGGAGTGTCACTATTTCTGAGGAGTGGTAACTTTAAAGCAAAAGGAAGGAAAATTTCAATAAGAACCAAGCTGCCCCGATTCTCCCTTTATTTTTAAACAGAACCATCAAAGGGCAGCTAACGGAAATATACTTAAGTGGCATTAATTCATCCTTAAGAGAACTCTCAAAGAGTTTTATTGCTACATAAGGGAAAGCTATAAACCAGCAGGAGTGGAAAGCAAAGAAAATAAGTCTGGGGAGACATCTTGTGTAAGAAAGTGAGCAGGTGGTCAATAATGTATCCTTGGCTGGTTTCCACAGCAAGGAGACAGAAATTCATGGCAAGGATGTGGCCCACAAAACACACCATCACAGAGAAAAGAATTATGAAACTTTGCAAAATGCTGTTGAAGAGTTCACTTGAACATGAAATAATAAAATGCTCATCTCCTCTCCTTTTTATCAACACCCATCCCATTTCATGTTAATACTCGACTCCAATAACCTACTGCCTGACTATGTCCAATCCCTGGCATGATTAAAGACAACAACAACAAAAATAACTAAGATAGGCAGGACCAACGACAGTGAGGTTTTAGACCTAAAAGTAACATTGGGGTCAGTTAGTCTAACAATCTTGGTTTTACAAACAAGGAAATGGGTCTTAGAGGTTACTTTTGTAGAGAGAGAGAGAACTTCAGAGATTTTTCCTTGCAATGAGAAGTCTTAAATTGCATATTCAGACTGGAGATATAGGAAAATGCCTCTATGATCCTGTCATTCAGCTCAAGCTAAGCCTAAGACATTTATCATAGGTATAAAGAGAATCTTACAAGTATCCTGAAAATGAGTAAAAGTTATCACTGATCTCAAGAATATTTTACCATCGGTCAACCCTTCATCATTCTTTACAGGGCTTTTAAAATAAAAAAAAATAGCATTATTTATTAATTTCTAAGAAAGAATGGCTATAATGTAGGATTTTCCATTCTTGTAAGCTGGCAGGAGACCTCAAGACATAAAATCAGGAGAGTGAAAATGAAAACAGTAAGCAGGGGGAAGAGTAACATCGATCCAGTGTTCAGGAGCTCTCTCAGCCAGCACACTATGAAGATGGTACTTCAACATTTAGAAAAGGGGTAGGCAGGATGAAAATGGTGCCATTTGACAAGGATTTGTCAAGACTACTTTGTGCACAGTTACGAACTAAGTGCAAAGAGAATTCCCAAAGATAAAGGTTTGATTCTATTCCCCCAGACACCGAGTGAGCTGTTACATGGCATGTCTTTCCCCAAACCAGCTTCTAGAATTTATCACCAAGAATTGGTTTTTCAAAATAAAATGCATTACAGATTTGCTTCACTTAGGGGGAAATTAACCTTCTGTATTTCAACAAATGCCTATGGCTAAATATTGTTTGAGATTTATTTGGCATTTTGGACGTGAGGATACTACTTTTCACTGTGTATAAAAAGAAGTATATACTGAATTGAGTCTGTGTTTTTTCATACACAAAATTATGTAAAGGTCTATGGGTAAGGAATGAATCTTTTAGACATAACTCTTTAAATATGGTAAACAATAAATAAATGTTTGTTGTAGCAATATTATTACTGAAGTCCCCCAAAACAGTGTGGAAAGATAAAGCTAGAAAAGTGATTGTAAGCTGATGATTTTGCTGACCTAAAGGTTTATATATATATTACTTGTGGATTTTACTTCCTTCAGCAGTAAAAGATAGCCTACATTCTGTAGTCACTCCCACAAAGGCAACCTGCTGCTATCACCTGGCAGAAATGTCTTCAGTTCTCTGAATTTCAAAGCCAAAGCCCTTTGCAGTTAATACAAAGAAGGCTCCCCAGAGTGACCAGTTTTTCTGGGGGAAAGGGAGCAAGAAGAGATCCAGCCTTTCAACTAGTGTTTGCATGTGGCAAACAGGTGGGAGACACACTGCACTGAAATGGGCAAGCCGACACAATATTTGTTACTTACTTATTAGAAACTATCTTTACCTTGCCTTTCTTCAGACAAAGAGAACTTCAGAGATTTTTCCTTGCAATGGGAAGTCTTAAATTGCATACTCAGACTGGGGATTTAGAAAAATGCCTCCACGATCCTGTCATTCAGCTCAAGCTAAGCATAAGACCTTTAACATAGATATAAATAGAATCTTAAAAGCATCCTGAAAATGAGTAAAAGTTATCATTGATCTCAAGAACATCGAGCCAGGGGACAGTCGGTCAGCCTAGTTTTCCAAACAGGTCTGAAACAATGTAAAAACAAAAACTATTACCTTACAAATTCTTCAAGATGATACCGCAGTGAAGCAAAGTGTCATGGAACATGTGCTCAAGATCCCATCTGTTATTACCACTGATCCTCCTCCACCACCACCACCGTTTTCTTTTTCTTAATTTAAATAATAGCTAACACTTATAAAGTGCTTACTATATTAGACACTGTTGTAAGCACTTTACTTGTATTAATTCCCTTAATCTTCTCAACAACCTCATAAGACAGGTAATGTTATCATCAGCAGCAATTTATCAAAAAGAAACCAAGGCACAGACAGGTTAAGTAACTTGCTTAAGATTACACAGCTAATAAGTGATGGAATCAGGATTTAATTCAGGCAGTTTAGCTCAAACTTTCTGCTCTTGCTAACTTCATTGCAAACTCTAGTCAGCCAACTGGACTCATTCATGCCCCTCGCTACTTCCTCTAGGCACTGGGCTTCTACAACCCCCTACTCCCCATCTAATTCACTCCCTTCATTTTACAGTTTAGTAAAAGGAGGCCCTGAAAGGTTTACAAGGATATCATGACAGAGAAGTTTACAGAGAAGACTCCAAGTCTCCCATATCCAGCTCAGTGCTCTACTCACACTCTAAGTCCTAAGAAATAACATTTGTGATCCATGTTTATCAATGAAATTCCATATGTTGTTGTAAGTTCTGGTGCCTTGTAATGAGTTTTGCTCATAAAAAGAAAAGTCCTTTACACTCTCAGCGTCCTTAACTAATATATCCTGAAGACCTGGCATCTGTTACATAATACTCTGCCCTTTCCTTTCTACACTTCCATTTTTCTTTGAAAAATGTTCAGTGGATTAACTGTGAAAACCTTATGATTTTTCCTCCCAGACACCACATCCATCTCTCTATCCCTCAAAATAAATTCCACCCCTTAAATAAATGGAACTTCCAATACCAAGATAGCTGTGGTTTGGTTGCTCTCCAAGCTTTGCCTTTGTTCAAAGGGCAGGATGTTACCACGCAGGCTAATTATCTAGATGGAGCTGTGGTTGAAAAGTAGTGGATTTTAGAGACTGTCCTCTCTGTGGATGATGATTTATCACAATTGAGTATTTTAGGCTTAGCCCCAGGTTTAGAACTAAATTTTTTTCAATTTAAATTCATTGTTGGGAGCAGTCCTGTGGAATGATTTCTGCTACTCTTGAACCATGCAACAAGGAAAGAACAAATCCACATTTTCACTGACCAAGAAATTGTCAAGATTTTTTAGCTCTTTTATAATTCAGAAATTGTGGACTAAATTATTGCAACTTTAGTAGGACTGCCATTCTGACTGAATGGTGTCTTTGTGGGTGGTGATGGGTGAGGGGGTAGGAGGAACCAATTTTAGAAAACATTGAATAATTATTTTTATTTTCCAAGTCCTATTGATATGATTTAATGTTCTCCCCATGTAAGATAGAAATCTTATGGCTTAACTTTTAATATCAAGTCATTCAGGGTTATATGATTCAAAATAACCCTAGCTAAATAAAACTTCAACAATATGACCCCCAAGAAATGTATTATAAAATTCATATTTTATATAACACATTATAGTTGTTTGCTCTAAATAAATATTTTTACGATGTCCAGTTTAATGGATTATATTAGATGAAATTTCCCCACACATCTCTCCCTTGCAAAAGGCCTGAAAACACTTATTTTATATTGTGTTGGTTACACAAACTGTACTAGTGCAGAGAAAGCAGAAAGCTGTCCGTGTAAATAACAGTGTTCCGCAGTCTTTCTAGAGCCATACCAAGAAGGAACTCACCTTGCCGTGTATCGCCAGGTCCATGGAATGGCAAGAACCTTATTCTTGCAGAGCCCTCACAATCCCCTACTTTACTGTAGAGCTGCCTCTGGATGTTAGATCTTCCATTTTTCTTACAAAATTTTTGTTACTCCTAAAGCATGACTATGTCACACTCATTAACTACCCATTTCCCCTTTCCAGTATGCATACTTTGTATTTGTCATTCTTATGACTGGAAGCCTACATCAATATTTGCTGAATGACTGCAGGAATTTTTGAGCACACACATTGTAGGAAGTTTTTATCTTTCATAGCCACTTTTTAAAGGTTTCTCAGTAAGTTCCACATTTGTATTGAACCTTTGAATGTGGTAAGAAAAAAAAAGTCATGTATTATTATTATTATTGTCCCTAAATCGTGTTTCTTATTTTCCCCTTTGGTTTCTGGACAAGTATAGCTTATTTGACCAGAGGAATATTTACGGGGGATAGGGGGTGTACAAACTCTCCATCCTTATTCCATACCCAACTGTAAGAAGGAAGAGTGCAATATTGAAAAGTAACTGTAAGTATAAGATTGATCTAACTTTCTGACATACAAAGGCTTGAGTGCCTAAGTTGGAGGTGGGGTCTTGCTCTGTCGCCCAGGCTAGAGTGCAGTGGCGCAATCTCCGCTCACTGCAACCTCCACCTCCTGGGTTCAAGCAATTCTCCTGCCTCAGCCTCCTGAGTAGCTGGGATTACAGGCATGCGCCACCATGCCTGGCTAATTTTCGTATTTTTAGTAGAGTCGGGGTTTTGCCATGTTGGCCTGGTTGATCTCGAACTCCTGACCTCAGGTGATCCGCCCGCCTTGGTCTCCCAAAGTGCTAGGATTACAGGTATGAGCCACTGTGCTCAGCCCCTAAAATTATTTATTTGTGAAGTGTGGATATGTTCTTCACATTCACAGTTACAAGAAAACTTTAGAAGTAGAAGGGACCTCAAAGTCATATAGCCAATGTTCTCATTCTGCAAATGAGGGAATTGATGCCCAGTCAGGATAGGTGACTTACTTGGGTCAGAACTAAAACTTAGGTATTTTCTGCTCTGAAAACAATGATGCTTTCATATTATGGAAAGAAAAAACTATATATTCTACTTCAGAATTTCTTTTTTAGGGATTTTCTCAAGTGTTTTATAAACTGTTTAGCAGCCAACATTATTCCAGTTAGAGAAACAAAAAAATTAACTGCAAACTTCAAAAATGTGAGCTATTATTTTAAGAAAAATATTCTCCAGATGTTTCCCAACTCCTTTGAGAATGGAAAAAAGGCAATGAGCTTACAGTTCAGCAGAAGAGATTCAGATTAGATATTAGGAAATCTAATGTGAAATCCTACAATTGGTTACTAGGGAATATTGTAAAATCTCCTCTGGAGAACCTTTGGAATGTGGTGGTTGGCCATTCATTTCAGAGGCATTATGTGTGTGGCTCCTTTCTAGAGCTGGGGGCACAACCTAATTGACTTCTCAAGTTTTGTTGGTCCCATGAGGTCATTATCTGACTATAGCTAGTACATGGGGGTAATTGGCTACTCTCAATTACAGTATTCAGGATTTGTTAGTGAAGCATATAATTTAGGTTGTTTTACATTTATAGCCATCCTGGTAGATGTAAATGAGCAGAATGACCAAAACCAGTGAATGTTTATTTGATGGTCTTGCCCACTGCCTCCATGTGATTGATTGACCAGAATCTGACAGGCTTATTTACTTGGGCTCTCTATAGTCCATTTTCACACTGCTATAAAGAACTACCCGAGACTGGGTAATAAAGAAAGGGGGTTTAATTGACTCACAGTTCCGCATGACTGGGGAGGCCTCAAGAAACTTATAATCATGATGGAAGGAGAAGGAGAAGCAAGAACTTTCTTCACAAGGTAGCAGGAGAGAGAGAGAGAGTGTGCTCACAAGGTGTGGGGGTTGGGGGGAACTGCCAAACACTTTTAAACCATCAGATCTCATGAGAACTCACCATCATGAGAATAGCACAGGGTAAAGCACTCCCATGATCCAATCACCTCCCACTAGGTTCCTCCCTTGACATGTGGGGATTACAATTTGAGATGAGATTTGGGTGGGGCCACAGAGCCAAACCCTATCAGGCTCCATCTCAGCATATTTACCTTGCCAGTGGCTTTGTGACTTAATTAACATTTTAAGCTCGTATTCCTAGTCAGAAAAGCAAAGAGTAAGGAAGCCTGTCTAAGAGCTTGTCTTATGTAACAGAAGAATTCCTTATTTCACGCAAAAAGAGGGCCTTGATATTTGGAGGACAAGATGGAGAAAACTGACAGTACAGTTAGATGGATCTGTACCTTGTAAAACAAAGCTGGAACTTTGTCAGCTAATATATTGGATGGCAGCTCCTACAAGTAATTAAATAACAGTTTTCAATTTTTGACTTGGAATGTAACAGGAATAACTGTATACAGTCTTGAATTTCAGTAAAATAATCAATCATATAAATACAGGATGGGGACATTATCAGTTAGAAACTGAAATGTCAAAAAAGACCTAAGAAATGGATATGGGATTAATGATATAATGTATTTGAAGTACAGTTATGTGTCATTTAACAATGGGAATATGTTCTGAGAGATGCACCATTAACTGATTTTGTCATTGTACAAACATCATGGAGTGTACTTACACAAACCTAGATGGTACCACTTGCTACATATCTAGGCTGTGTGGCATAGCCTATTACTCCTAGGCTACAAACCTATATAGCATGTTACTGTACTGAATACTGTAGGCAACTGTAACACAATGGTAAGCATTTGTGTATCTAAATATGTCTAAACATAGAAAAGATAATGCATTGCACCACAGACAGTATGATAGCTAAGACCTCACTAGGCGACAGAATTTTTCAGCTCCTATATTCTTATGGGACCACTGGCATAAATAGGGTCCTTTGCTGACTTAAGCGTCGTTATGCACCTCATGATTATATAGTACCTGGGACTTTTTTTCAGTAAATAAAAAAACAATGTTGAGATAATGCTGAGTTACTTACCTGAGGGTGATTGATGAATATAGTTAAAGAGTTGTTAATATCTCTAATACTAATCAGTTTTGCAACAAAGGTACATATCCTTTATCAGATGACCCTAAGGTGGGCTTATTTGAAAATGATCTTAGCACGATAATAAAAGGTCATGTGCCCATCTTTTATCTTATGGCCAAGTTTTGGGATTCATTTTCTCAACATGCCCTCCTTTCCTCCACCACTTATAGTAAGCTACATGTGCACCTCCATATATGAATCAAAAAAGGTAAGTCTTTCTAAAAGTTGCTTAGACAATTTAAAAAGCAACAAAACTGTACAAGATAATGAGCTGCTTTTTAAATGTTCCCATCATTATTAATATCCAAGTTAAAAATAGAAGGACTTTCTATCAACAACCTCTGTAGGCAGAATTTTAAATGGGGAGTAAAGCTGAATTCGATACTTTTGAAAGCACCCCTATCAACACACTAAGAATCTGTATTTTGAGGATCCATCAGTAAATACTGAGAAGTCAAATTCTTCTTGGCCTCAGAAAGCTTACAATCATGTTTAGTCTAATGGACAAAAAACAACAAGAAAAAAAAGTAAGCCTGGTTATAATCACATCTGACTTTGTATTTAACTTTAGGAGAATAATGACGATGGAGAAGGTGGGGAAGCCTTCACAGAAGAGGCAGGAATAGAGTTGGTCTGAAGGAAAGAAGGTGTGATAGGCTAAGTTGTGTCCCCCAGAATGCACATGTTGAACCCCAAGTACCTCAGAATGTAAGCGTATTTGAAAATAGGGCCTTTAAAGAGGAAATTAAGTTAAAATGAGGTCACTAGGATGACCAGTGTGGCTGGTAAATAAGAAGAGGCAAGTAGGACAGAGACATACGGAGAAAAGACTGTGAAGACGCAGGGAGGTGACTGCCGTCTACAAGCCAAGGAGAGAGGCTCCAGCAGAATCCAACTCTGCCAATATTTTGACCTTGAACTTCAATGTCTGTAGAACTGTGAGAAAATTAATTTCTATTGAGCCACCCAGTCTGAGATACTTTGTTATGACAACCATAGAAAACTAATGGTAGGACTGAAATCTACAGAGAAATAAAAGGAAAATAATTATCTTCCAGGAAAAAAGAATATGGTAAAGAAAGAATTCAAAATGAGGTCAGGCATGGATGAAGAACATATTTTTGAAATGAGTCTATATTAGTGAAAGGTACCTTCAACTAACATTGTAGTAAATAGGACCCTCCTTTTTTCCCCATACATTGTTTTAAGAGAGATAAATTTCTCAGCCTTCACATATGTATCCAAAATTTACTTCCTCAGATGTCGTTCCCTACCATTCTTTCCAAAACATGAGTGCTTCCACTCCATCATTCTTGATCCCTTTACCCTGCTGCTATACACTGAATGTTTATGTCCCCAAATTCATATGTTAAAATATGACCCCCACAAAGTGATGCTATTAGGAGGTGGGGCCTATGGGAGATGATTAGATCATGAGTGCAAAGTCCTCATGAATAGAATTTGTGCTTTTATAAAAGACACTCCAGAGAGTTCCCTTGCCCCTTTTATCACATAAGGACACAGCAAAACGGTGTCATCTATGAACCAGAAAGTGGGTTCTCACTAGACACCCAATCTGCTGGCACCTTGATCTTGAACTTCCTAGACTCATGAACACTAAGAAATTGCTGTTCTTTATAAGCCTACAGTATTTTTGCTATAGCGGCCCTAATAACTAAGACACCCACAATTGCTTTTTCACAGCACTCAAATCTGAAATTATAAAATTTATTTTTAACGTTTATCACCTATCTGTCCACACTAGAATGTGAGTTCAATAAGATAAGACCTCCACTCTCTAATTCACCACTGTATCTCCAATACTCAGAACATTTCCTAACAATTTGTAAGTGTTCAATAGGTATATCTAATGAATGAATTGCCCTGAGAAATACAATCAAGAGAGAATTTTCTTTGAGAGGCATGGAAAAAACAGGAAGGCAATTCTGGTGAACACTGGAAGAGGATTCTGCCTGACCTTCCCTTCCTTTAGGGTGGCAAATCTGAGGCTCTTGAGAGACTACAAATCTTGTACAAGTAGGAGGCACAGAGGACCAGCCCAGGAGCTGATTAGAGAGGCTTGTACACACCACACACAACAGAGACACACATAGGCTGGGCGCAGTGGCTCACATCTGTAATCCCAGCATTTTGGGAGGCCGAGGCAGGTGGATCACGAGGTCAGGAGATGGAGACCATCCTGGCTAACACGGTGAAACCCCATCTCTACTAAAAATACAAAAAATTAGCCGGGCGTGGTGGTGGGCGCCTGTAGTCCCAGCTATGGGAGGCTGAGGCAGGAGAATGGCGTGAACCTGTGAGGCAGAGCTTGCAGTGAGCGGAGATCGCTCCACTGCACTCCAGCCTGGGCGACAGAGCGAGACTCTGTCTCAAAAAAACAAAATCAAAAACAACAAACAGACACACACACACACACTCAAAGACATGCTGTGTTAGCCTATGTGAAAGGGAAAGTTGTATTCAAGGCAAGGACCAATAGATTAAATGTTTAAACATTCTTCTGTACAGTAAGCCAAAATATCATAAGGATAAATGTACAAATAGAATGCTGAGGAGCATCCAAAATAATATATCTATCACATTATTCTGTTAATATATATATCACATTATTCTGTTATATACATTACAGGTCATGTGAGGAATCTGAAACTCTCTGAAGCCCTGCCCAAATGTAGGAAGCCATTTAGCGCTGTTCAAGATGTCTAGGATTGGTAATTCTTGACACATGAATGAATGAGTGCCTCGGTTCAGCTGTTCTTTTTCTAAATCATTTTTAACAAGTACATTTAATGGCCATTACTGTTTTATTCATGTTAGGTTATCATTATTGCAGTTAACCTCACATTTACTTTGCTAGTATCCTTCTCTGAAAATGTTTGACATTTTAGTTGGTTTTGATTTGTCTTTCTGGTCACACTCCATTAATAATAACTTAAATATGAATAGTCCTTTTCAGCTTACAAAGAATTCATATTATCATTTGTACCTCTGAACAGCTTTGAGGGATAGACAGAGATTATAATTTCTATTTTATAGGTAAGAAAATTGAGGCTTAGTTAAGATAAGGGACTTCTCCAAGGTCACAGGCATGAAGAATGGCAGAGTCAAAACTTAAATACAAGTCTTTTGACTTATTTGACAGTGCTTTTGTCATATGACATGACACCCATCACTAAGCCAGCCTGGCTGGCAAAGATTCAATGTTTACATATGTTTAGATATGCTTATGTTCAAGAACACACACACACACACACACCCAGCTGTCAAACAAATAGAAATCAAAGAAAATATTAAGGAGAACTCACAATATTATTGTGCTCCACATTCCCAGAAAGAGAGGCATGAAAACCCACTATCACAATTTCTTCCCAGCAAAAATTCGCAGGTTCCTTCTTTCTCGCCAGGTGTTTGTATAAAGTTACCCAAATTTGATGTTCTTTTTAGTGATTTGGGAGAACCATCACACCACTTTGACCACCAAAAATATCCTCAGGGACAGGAGAAAAATTAGTAGGAATAAGTAAAGCGGTAAATTCTAACTAGGGCCCTTACATAAATATTCAAGTTAAAACTGAACAAAGTTTATTTAGATAAAGAGCCAGAGAAATGGCAGATGGCAGACCTAAGGAGCTGGTTTAGAGGAGAGAAAGGCCAAGCCTATGAGAGGAAATAATTCAACTGGTATTCTTCCAGGCATTTCATCTCCTTCCAGTTTTCCAGTATTTCATTAGATTGTCCTGGTTTAAAGATTGTTAAGTATAATCCAACACATCCACTGAATTGATGGAAGGGTGAAGGGCCAAACATGCTAGCTTATTATTACAGACTTTACCACAAGTCTGGGGTTCAATAACCAAATTCATTCATCCCCAAAAGTAGAATTAAGCACCAGCTTATACATTACCAGATATTACCACACATTTCTGGTATGGACTAACACTTTCAGATCTCTAGTAACTGTCTTGCAGACATTGACTGTTAGAGCTAAACAAGACTTAAGAGAACCTCCAAGTCTTATTTTAATAAATGAAGAACTTAAAGAAATCTGTTTAGATACACATAACTAGACAAGAAATAAGTACTGATCTTTGAGTGAAAAAAGCAAAAAATAGAATTGTGTATAGTATACTGCAACTTATGTTTGAAAGGGATGTATATTATATGTGCATATCCACAGACTATCTGAAAAATATGAGGAAAAATTGTTGCTTCAAATATAAGGGATTTTAGATACTGGAGAACAGAAGTAGGAGGAAAATTTACTTTTTGCTAGATATCCTTTGCCACTCAATAACAGCTTACACATCTGTCACCCCTACTAAGAGTACAAGCTCCTTGTTGGTAAGGCCCACTGACCATATTATATTCATCTTAGTATTCCAAAATGGGCCTAGCAACTGTTTCTTCATTTTTTCAGAGGAAAAATGATTAGTTAGTATATTTAGAAAAATTGTAAAGCATTGAACTTTGTGATAGGGATTCATTTTAAGTATTTTCTTAGGTGCTTTTTATTAACCAATCTTTTTGTGGGCTGTTTACACTCTTGGCATTACCTTTGAATAGGATATTGCAAAATCAACGCACATTTTCTAAGAAGTGGAAAACTATGATCCAGAATTAAGTAAGACAAACGCAAAGAAAACAACTCCTGTGAGAATGGAAATTGAATTATTTATAGACAGAAGTTTTTTCAAAGTTTTCCAGAAGACACTTACATTAAAAATTGTGAGAAACTTGCCACTTCTCTCTCTCTCTAGCATTATGACATGCCCCCTTAAGATTCAAATTTTCATTAAGTCCCTTAATAAAGTGTGAGCATGTAATGGGCGTATGCCCAGTGTTAGTACTACAGGGGACGGGGCTGGGCAGGCAGAATATTGAACAGACCTAAGTGTGTACCACACTGGCCCTCTAGTGTGCATTTGCCAACAATGCACTTATCTGGCTGTCTGGTTTTAGGCCTAGGGCGTTTCCAAACAGAGGTCTTTTCAAGCTGGTTTTTATAAACAGATAAGCCCCATTTATATTAATTCTGTTTACTGCCAATTTGTAAAGAGTGCTATTAATGGGCTTAGAAACAGCATATTCTTATCAATAGTTAAACATCTCCCTCGTATTTATACAACTAATTTGCTTCGTAAACTCCTTTCTTTCATAAAAGGACAAAGATAGACTTTTATGGTCCAATTAACCAATTTCTAAACCAATGAATTCATAGTATTTAAATACAAGAAATAAATTTGCATAATTATGATAGTGATTTTTTAAAATATTTCATACTGTCACATGAAGAAGCATTTTTCTCTTCAATTCAGAAGACTTCCGCAGTCTTTGGTGCAGTTTACTCTTTACATTTACATTTGTTTGTGACTACATCAAAGCAGCCCTCATCTGGCAGATGAAAAATCTCTACTGTAGCATAAAGCCTATAAATTATTAACTGTTTCCATTTAGAATATAATTTTGGCACTTACTAACAAAGCCTAACTTGCCACCAGTTTTGCCTCCTTTTATCAGAATGTATTCTGTTAGGATTAGATTTCATGCAAATGTAGACTGCCCAAACTAACAGTGGCTTAAAGAAGATAGAACTTCACTTCTCTCTTGGGTAAACAAAGTCCAGATTTAAGGATTGGTATGGCATCTTGTATTCAACCAGGACTGAGGTTTCTTCTAGCTTATTTTGTCATCCTCTGTGCACTGCATTCACCTCATGGTCCAAGATGTGTGGTCTGTTTCCAGCAACATATCAGCAATCCAGCCAGAAGGAAGGAGGAAGGGGAAGACATGCCCACTCCTTTTTAGGATTCTTCCTGGAAGGTACACCCATGACAACTACACACAATTGGCCAGAATGGCTGAAATGGCCCTGCCTGGCTGAAATGTCTTCATTCTGGGCTGCTCTACTCCCAGGTGAAGACGGGAAAATAGGGGAAGAAAGGCAGAATCGATATGAGGGACAACCAGTAGTCTCTCCCATAGTCTGTGTTCCCACCAATTGCCTTTGTTTGACAGATTCCACTCTTCTCTATTTTTCATTTGTTTGTTTTCTATAGAAAGGTAGCATTTTCCTTTTCATTTGCCTTCTATCATGAAGTTCTGATGTTAAAGACTGTTTCCCTTTTATTCCCCGCTTCTATCTCTAAATAAACTTAAGTCACCTGGCCTTGCAGAGTTTCACCAAGTTGGTGCATTCGTTCCTCCCACAGGTGATGGCTGTGCTGCCTGGCCCTCTGCAGCTGCTGGGAGTGCTGCTTACCATTTCCCTGGGCTCCATCAGGCTCATTCAGGCTGGTGCCTACTATGGGATCAAGCCGCTGCCACCTCAAATTCCTCCTCAGATGCCACCACAAATTCCACAATACCAGCCCCTGGGTCAACAAGTACCTCACATGCCTTTGGCCAAAGATGGCCTTGCCATGGGCAAGGAGATGCCCCACTTGCAGTATGGCAAAGAGTATCCGCACCTACCCCAATATATGAAGGAAATTCAACCGGCGCCAAGAATGGGCATGGAAGCAGTACCCAAGAAAGGCAAAGGTAATATCACACTCCCAGGCTGTTATAAAACAACAGCTTTCCCAACCTCTAAATTATGGGATCAGAGGGGGAAGATCTATTTGAGAAACTTTAGTTTTAGAATTTGTTATTGGCATTTTAAAAATGCCTACTGTGTTCTAAACCATATTCTTGAAAAGTTCAAACCTTAAAAATACAGATAAGATTACCATTTATGTTTTGCTTTATTATTTTAAATAGCATCAGATGAAATAAAATATGTTAAATCACAAATAGTCTATCCTCTTATTATTTATTTATTCAAACATTCAGCAACTTTCTACAGGGAGCACCTGTTTGTGTCAGGCTCTGGGCCAGATGCTGTGAGCTAAAGCAGTGAAAACAAAGAAAGGTGACAAGTCAGTCTTCTGAACTAAGAGAACAATGTTGTAAGGACCTGCTGTGTTAAAAGTCACATGAAAGCATTTTGCGAACAAAGTATTAGATAAGTGCAAGTGTTTTTAATACTACTCTAATTACATATGTCAATCAATAGATCAACAGAAGGAAACTACGAGTACAGACTGCATCTAGGGATGACACCTGAAAATCTCTCCTGTTGCTTTCTTGACATATTTATTTAGCACCTACAAAATGCCCCTCAGTGTGATAGACACTGGACAATAAATTCATTTGGTTTGTCTGGAGTTCTCAGAAACCTAGCATTTGCTGCATCAGAGGAGCAATTACCTTTGAGGAAGTGGAGCCAGTCCCACTAGTCCCTACAATGGCAGGAAGCTCCACCTCTGGAGAACTACTGGATTTGGAACTTAGAGGCCTAGATGCCTGGATGCTAGAAATGAAAGAGACCTAGTCATTTGACCTTTCTGAGCCTATTTTTCTTCATTTGTAAAATAAGATTGTTGATACAATCAGTGACATACATGCTAAGCAAAGTGCTGAGTAAATGCTAAAGCACCATAGGAAACTGGAGTTGCTACAACTGCTCATTCAACAAATCCTCAGTAAGAACAGAGTGTGTTCCAGGCACTGTGCTAGACACCAGGGATTCCTGATTCATCTCTCCTACTCTTCCCCAAATAACTCAATACAGTTAACTACACAATTCACTGGTTAGAAATAGCATGCCTGAATAGTACTATAATCATATCTATTCACATAAAGAAAATATTACTGACTTTCTTCTCTTTAGGAGCTCGTACTATACTTAGAAGATTATCTCAGACATTTCTTTTCCTTCCTTTATTGAATGGCTTGCCTGGCCTTTGGCACTTCTTGTACTTACTCTGATGGGTACTCATATTTTAAAAGAATATGAATTCTCTGTTTGTATTTTATTCCCGGACAGTAAGTCAGTGAAAAGTACAATGGTCAGGATTAAGGTGCTACTAGTGACATAAGCATTATGCCAAGAAGATACTGGGACCATACATTTCATTTCTCCATGTTATCCATTAGTCCCAGCAGCATGGGAGATCCAGAGTTGTGTTTATCTGAAAGGCACAGCATGTTCATTATAACGGCATGTGCTGTGTATTTCAATAACAATTTGAGAAACAGTGACACCTTTCACATTTAATCTTGTAGTGTGGCTATCTTATTCTTATTCTTGTGTGTAGACAGGCAAGCAGAGATGCTCATGGCTTAAGGGACCCAGTCACGATCTCACGCCAAGACCAGAAAGATAAGCAGAGCTTCTTGCTCCTAAACCAAGCTCTCGACTTCATCCATACTGTTTATCATTCTAAAATATCTTACTCAGCTCTCCTACTTAAAAGCCAGATTTGCATATGAGAAAGTATTTGTTAAATGAATGAACTAATATTTGAGGCTTAGGAAATCCCATAGCACATTGAAGAAATTAAGCAAATCTACTGATTCTAAAGGTAAGATGTTACTGAACCACACACAAAATAAAATAACTCTATTCTTTCCTTTTATATTCCACATCATACTGTATTTAAGCATAAGAGGAAATATTTTGACCATAAATTATTATATTTAAAAACTTTGCCAGGCACAGAAAGAAAAATCCTGCATATTCTCACTTAAATGTGGAATCTAAAACAATCGAACTCATAGAAACCCAGAGGAGAACGGTGGTTACCAGCGGCCTTGGGGTAGGGTAGGAGGGAGAGAATGGAGAAATGATGATGAAAGGTTTAAAGCCTCAGTTAGGCAGGAGAAATAAGTTGTTTTTTGGATATATATTGCATAGCATAGTGAGTATAGTTAATAATAATGTATTACACCCTTCAAAATCACTGACAGAGTAAATTTCAAATTTCTCACCAGATAAAAATAAGTATGTGAAGTGATAGATATATTTAGCTTGATTTAATTACTACACATTGTATTCATGACTCATAGTATCACTTTGTGATACTATATATCACATAGTATCACCCCATAAATAAAATACAACTATAATTTGGATAATGACTCCAATGTTGTTTAAAATACACACACACACACACACACACACACACACAGAGAGAACAAACGAGATGAAAATATATATACATGTTAAGTGGTTATCTCTGAGTAGTGGGCTTATAGGCAAATTTGATTTTTCTTTATACATCTTTGAATCTTCCAAATTCACTATAATAAACACACCATAGTATCTCCAAGTTTTATACTTGGAAAAATGTTTCTTCATTACTTTTTAGCTTCTTTACTTAACCAATGCTGATACAAGCAGCTTCACGTATCAGTTATCCAAAAATACCTCAAATACATAAAAAAAAAATTGTCAGCTTGATTTTTCTTTCTTATTTATTTTTTTCTTTTTGGAGACGGAGTTTCGCTTTTTCACCTAGGCTGGACTGCAGTGGTGCAATCTCGGCTCACTGCAACCTCTGCCTCCTGGGTTCAAGTGATTCTCCTGCCTCAGCCTCCCAAGTAGCTAGGACTACAGGCACATGTCACCACACCCAGCTAATTTTTGTATTTTTAGTAGAGATGGGGTTTTGCCATGTTGGTCAAGCTGGTCTCGAACTCCTGACTTCAGGTGATGCACCTGCCTGGGCCTCCCAAAGCTGTAGGATTACAGGCATGAGCCACCATACCCAGACTGATTTTTAAGTTCTAGAAGATGAGCATATTATTCCTAGTCTTTCCTCTTGATAAGTATTAGGCAAATGTGTCAGAAATAAATAATGGTTGTCAGTACTTCATTGATGCGAGAGACAATCTACTAATCAATCTCTCTCTCTCCTCCCATACCCCTTCTCTCTCTTCTCTTCCCAGTAGAAATACCATTAGCCAGTTTACGAGGGGAACAAGGTCCCCGTGGAGAGCCTGGCCCAAGAGGACCACCTGGGCCCCCTGGTTTACCAGGTCATGGGATACCTGGAATTAAAGGAAAACCAGGGCCACAGGGATATCCAGGAGTTGGAAAGCCAGGTATGCCTGGAATGCCAGGGAAGCCAGGAGCCATGGGCATGCCTGGGGCAAAAGGAGAAATTGGACAGAAAGGGGAAATTGGGCCTATGGGGATCCCAGGACCACAAGGACCTCCAGGGCCTCACGGACTTCCTGGCATTGGGAAGCCAGGTGGGCCAGGGTTACCAGGGCAACCAGGACCAAAGGGTGATCGAGGACCCAAAGGACTACCAGGACCTCAAGGCCTTCGGGGTCCTAAAGGAGACAAGGGCTTCGGGATGCCAGGTGCACCAGGTGTAAAGGGCCCTCCAGGGATGCATGGCCCTCCTGGCCCTGTTGGACTGCCAGGAGTGGGCAAACCAGGAGTGACAGGCTTCCCTGGACCCCAGGGCCCCCTGGGAAAGCCAGGGGCTCCAGGAGAACCTGGGCCACAAGGCCCTATTGGGGTACCAGGGGTTCAAGGACCTCCTGGGATACCTGGAGTTGGAAAGCCAGGCCAGGATGGGATCCCAGGCCAGCCAGGATTTCCAGGTGGCAAAGGGGAGCAAGGACTGCCAGGGTTACCAGGACCTCCAGGCCTTCCAGGGATTGGGAAACCAGGCTTCCCAGGACCCAAAGGTGACCGGGGCATGGGAGGTGTTCCTGGGGCTCTTGGACCAAGAGGGGAGAAAGGACCAATAGGTGCCCCAGGAATAGGGGGTCCTCCAGGCGAGCCAGGCCTGCCTGGAATCCCAGGTCCTATGGGCCCTCCAGGTGCTATTGGTTTTCCTGGACTCAAAGGAGAAGGTGGGATTGTAGGGCCACAGGGGCCACCAGGTCCCAAGGGTGAGCCAGGGCTTCAAGGCTTCCCAGGAAAGCCAGGTTTCCTTGGCGAAGTAGGGCCTCCTGGCATGAGGGGTTTGCCAGGTCCCATAGGGCCCAAGGGGGAAGCTGGGCTCAAAGGTGTGCCAGGACTCCCTGGTGTTCCAGGGCTTCTCGGACCTAAGGGAGAGCCAGGAATCCCAGGGGATCAGGGTTTACAGGGCCCCCCAGGTATCCCAGGGATTGGGGGCCCTAGTGGCCCCATTGGACCACCTGGGATTCCAGGCCCCAAAGGGGAGCCTGGCCTCCCAGGGCCCCCTGGGTTCCCTGGTGTAGGGAAACCCGGAGTGGCAGGACTTCATGGCCCCCCAGGGAAGCCTGGTGCTCTTGGTCCTCAAGGCCAGCCTGGCCTTCCAGGACCCCCAGGCCCTCCAGGACCCCCAGGACCCCCAGCCTTGATGCCCCCTACACCACCACCCCAGGGAGAGTATCTGCCAGATATGGGGCTGGGAATTGATGGCGTGAAACCCCCCCATGCCTACGGGGCTAAGAAAGGCAAGAACGGAGGGCCAGCCTACGAGATGCCTGCATTTACCGCCGAGCTAACCGCACCTTTCCCACCGGTGGGGGCCCCAGTGAAGTTTGACAAACTGCTCTATAACGGCAGACAGAACTACAACCCGCAGACGGGCATCTTCACCTGTGAGGTCCCTGGTGTCTACTACTTTGCATACCACGTTCACTGCAAGGGGGGCAACGTGTGGGTTGCTCTATTCAAGAACAACGAGCCCGTGATGTACACGTATGACGAGTACAAAAAGGGCTTCCTGGACCAGGCATCTGGGAGTGCAGTGCTGCTGCTCAGGCCCGGAGACCGGGTGTTCCTCCAGATGCCCTCAGAACAGGCTGCAGGACTGTATGCCGGGCAGTATGTCCACTCCTCCTTTTCAGGATATTTATTGTATCCCATGTAAAAAAAAAGAAAAGAAAAGAAAAGAAAGAGATTTTATAGAAGAAAAGAAAATGATGCACCAAAAAATCCAAATGAAAAACGTAATTGCTTCAAAACATTTATATAGTTGGAAAGTTATATTTAAGTGAAAATTTGGACCATCGTGTACAAATAAAAACTAAGATGCATGTTTAATACTCCACACAGCAGCCTGTAATTGAGAATGACGGGATAGATTTATGTATCAAGTACTGACACTTGGTTGTACCCACTGGAATCATATTAGCTGTTATATGTTATATGCTTCCACAATAACCTGCTTATTCAGATCAGTCAAAATATGTCAGTATGAAAGATCATAGCTAATGAAAGGCACTCACTCATATTGTTTACTTTAAAATATTTATAAATATGCCTTAAAGAAATATCAAAGATAACAATTACATACCGTATTTACTTGCTTAATTTCCTCTGTATTTGTGTAGATACCTTGACATGGAATGTACGGTGGGGAGACCTGTAGTGTTACCGCCCCAGTGGGAGGGGGTCCTGAGGACCCTGGTAATGCTTTAGTCAAAGGGATATCTCTCTCATATCAGAGGCTGTGTCTTTTAGTAACAGCAGTCCTCATCAGAATTGTGTGTCTGTTGTCTCTAAAAGAATGGGTGAACCAATCGGCCATTGTGAATTTACTCAGTGCCTTCTCTGTACCTAGCACTGGGTAAAACACTTTCGTGGAGCATTAGACAGTAACCCTCAAGGAGCTAGAGAACCAGACGGGAGACATGAGCAGTAATTAACTCACCAGAGTTTCTATTTCATCTTTTTTTTTTTCTGTGACTTATATTTCTATTTTCTTTCCTCCATGTAATTTTCACTATGGCCCAACTAATATAAACACCTGGAAATTACAAGGAAAAAAAACTCTTCCTCCAATTGAACTTTCCAAATTTGTGGAATATTTATTTGTAATAGCAGTTATCAGTTATGCTTATATAGCATTAAAAATTCTCCTCCTTTGACCACACACACAACCACAGTGTGGTTCTAATCATGGAGATATCAGTAATTTTTAGTAACTGTGAATTTTGAAGACATATCTCTTTTTAGTATGTATGCAAATTGATGTATAATCTGAGGTTCCAAAGTCAATTTTTTTTTTTTTTTTTTTTTTTTTTTTGAGATTCAGTCTCACTCTGTCACCCAGGCTGGAGTACAGTAGCACGATATTGGCTTACTGCAACCTCCACCTCCTGGGTTCAAGCAATTGTCCTGCCTCAGCCTCCCGAGTACTGGGACTACAGTCTTGCGCCACCATGCCTGGCTAATTTTTGCATATTTAGTAAAGATGGGTTTTCGCCATGTTGGCCAGGCTGGTCTCGAACTCCTGGCCTCAAGTGATTCACCTGCCTCAGCCTTCCAAAGTGCTGGGATTGCAGGTGTGAGCCACCGCACCCAGTCAAAGTCAATTTTCAAAATCCAAGCCATACTTTATTGGTGAGGGGGTCGTTTCAGAATTACACAGAAAAATTAATGTTTGAAAAAAATAATTCTGAAATTTCGAATTTAAAAACGGATGTGCTACTTCCGGGTATAGGAAGTAAAATTATAGGAAAAGAACTGTTTCTTTAGAAGTGGACTGTAGAAGGGCAATGTAGAATGTCAAAGGGCAACAAGAGCCCGTATTTTTAATGTCATCCTGTACTCAGCACAAATCAAAGGCCAATACAAGTCTAAAAAGGAGAAATAAATATTTTTC
The DNA here is from genome assembly GCF_008728515.1 of Papio anubis. Taxonomy (NCBI): domain Eukaryota; kingdom Metazoa; phylum Chordata; class Mammalia; order Primates; family Cercopithecidae; genus Papio; species Papio anubis. Next base: position 19,729,228 of record NC_044977.1, read on the forward strand.
CAGGTTTTTGCTTGGGCACATACTAACTGCTTTGGGCATCCTATTCTGATCTCAAAACACCGAAAACCCATTTTGAGCTTGCTATTAGCCTGCTGCTGACTCTATTAGTCACTTGGAGCAATAATGTGGGGTTATGGTGGTGGAATCTTATATCTTTTTGTCAAAAATAAAACCGTGAGTTAAGGGGATAGATATAGATGGAAAAATACACAAATAAATACGGTATGAAAACACATAGAAATGTGTCTTTGTCAAAATCTGAATCATTATTACCATCACAAAAATCCTTCTCTTGGCCAATATCTCATTTCCCTATACAGTATACAAGCACCATTTCTTCTCAATTTTTAAGAAGAGAAATTAGTCCATTACCACAGGGGTTCTTAGTCACTACTAATTATACAACAATCTTTTTCCAACAAAAGATGACCTCCACAACCTTTGTTTTCAAAGCAGACAGCATTTATGTGGCCAAATATCCTTTGGGTTGTTCTTGAGGATACTGGTTTTGAGCTGATGACTATGGGGGAAACATGGATCCACTGGGCTCCTTCTGCTAAACAGCCACATTGAAATGGTTTAAAAGCAAGTCAGATGAGGTGATTTGTAAAACTGTATTTATCTGTACATGTATGGGCTTTTAATTCCCACCAAGCAAGAGAGAAATTATCTTTTCAGTTAAAACCAAATTTCACTTTTCAAAATATCTTCCAACTTATTTATTGGTTGTTACTCAATTGCCTATATATATATGTGTGTGTGTGTGTGTGTGTGTGTGTGTGTGTGTGTGTATGCATGTGCATGTGTGTGTATGTGTATTATCAGACATAAGTTTCTAACTTTTAGACAGAAGAGGAGCAACATCTATGCCAAATACTGTGCATTCTACAATGGTGCTAATCTCAGACCTAAATGATATTCCATTTAATTTAAAAAAGAGTTTTAAATAATTATCTATGTGCCTGTATTTCCCTTTTGAGTGCTGCACAACATGTAAACATATTAGTATAAAAGCAGATGAAACAACCACATGTTCTAAAGTCTAGGGATTGTGCTATAATCCCTATTTAGTTCAAAATTAACCAGGATTCTTCCATGTGAAATGGACCAAACTCATATTATTGTTATGTAAATACAGAGTTTTAATGCAGTATGACATCCCACAGGGGAGAAGAATGTCTGTAGTGGGTGACTGGTATCAAATATTTTACAGAATACAATGAACGGTGAACAGACTGGTAACTTGTTTGAGTTTCCATGACAGATTTGAGACTTGTCAATAGCAAATCATTTCTGTATTTAAATTTTTGTACTGATTTCAAAACCATCATTAAATATCTTTAAAAGTGTGTTTCTCATCTTGCTCATATCATTCAGTTGACGCTGAACCTCACAAGCATTTTTAAATTCCTACTCTTATGAATTAGCTGCTGAAATAGAGACCTAAAATAAGCATAGCTTACATGGAACAATTTATTCCTCTTTGACATAAGAGCTCCTAGGATAAGCAGTCTAGGACTCACATGGTAGTTCCAATCAGGGCCCCAGGCTCCTTCTATCTTATTGCTCTTCTACCTCAAGGCTGTTGCCCTCATCTCCATGGTCCAGGATACTAACCATCAGTCACATTCTATCCCCAGGGAGGATGAACAAAGCAGGAAGGACAGGATACGCTTTTTGCTTTAAAGAACTCAACCTAGTAGCTGCTTGGATCACTCTCTCCCATATCCCTTGGCTCCAAATTTAGTCACATGACCACAAGAGGCTGTAAGGAAGTGTGGGAAATTGAATAGTCTATGTAACCATATGCCCAGCTAAAAATCAGGGGTTCTATTTTTAGTAGTATGGGAGAAAAGAGAATCCATATTAGGGAATAATTAGCTGCTGCATCTGCCACTTCCATTACAAAAGAAAAAATGGCCATGGACTTCTCTTTTCCCGTAAGAGACCAATCTTCAAATACTCCATTCTATTTCACTCTGCCACAAAAATAAGCCAAATATTTTGAGGGGAGATAGTGGTGAGTGGAGGTAAAGGGAAGAAGCAGACCTGTTTGAAGAGCCTAAGGGTCTTAGTAAGACCCTGAGAAGAATTATTTTGTGATGACTTACCAATCCCAGAATGATCATAACTTACCACGTCTAAAATATTACAAAGGGATTATTCAAATCATTCAATAAGCAAGTATGTACCACCAGTCTATGGCTGGTTAACTTACTTGTTTAAACCATCAGGCTACAACTTCCATTCCCATACAGCCCAGTTACTTTGGTTTTATTTCATAGCCAAATACACTTCCCTCACAGTCATCTTATTGGCATAGAGTGTTGTCACAAAAGTGAATGGAAGAATAGATAGAGGAAATAGAGGCAGGGAAGAATAAATGGTTAGAATTTGTAATGCTGAACAGCAGGGCAAATCTATCATCACTGTTACTAAATAAAGGAAATCAAAATATATATCTTATAATGGGTGTATAGTACCCCTTTATATTAAAACAGAACACAAATAAAGTAGCCCCTACTTGGTGCCTGATACTACTAAGCAATGTGAGGCATACAAAAGGACAGAAAACATAACTCTTCTCCTTAAAAAATTATCTTCTGGGCCAGGTGTGGTGGCTCACACCTGTAATCCCAGCACTTTAGGAGGCTTAGGCGGGCAGATCACGAGGTCAAGAGATCGAGACCATCCTGGCCAACCTGGTGAAACCCTGTCTCTACTAAAAATACAAAAATTAGCTGGGGGTGGTGGCACGCACTTGTAATCCCAGTTACTCAGGAGGCTGAGGCAGGAGAATCGCTTGAACCCAGGAGGCAGAGGTTGCAGTGAGCTGAGACTGTGCCACTGCACTCTAGCCTGGCACCAGAGCAAGACCGTGTTAAAAAAAAAAAATTATCTTCTGCTTGGAGGATATCAAGATGTTTGTTAAACAGTAAATTGATTTCCAAGAGCGGAGCCTGCACAGAGCAGGTGTTGTTGACTGGATTCATACGTGCTAGAGAAATTCAGAAAGAGAAAGACAGTTCCATGCCTCCCTCTTCCTGCGAATACCTTCTCTGACCTGTCTGCTGGGTAAACTCCTCACCCTTCAGGGTCATTTTCTCCCCCACATCACCAACCTGCCTCACACATGCCTCTGTCCCTTCACTTTTTCTGCTTTGTAACTGAACCACTTGTCATCTTCCCTATTACAGTATAAGCTTCTGTGAGCAGGCTAGTTCTTTTATTTTTTCATCCACAGCCCATCATTGAGTAGTGGTCTAATACCAGGATGAGGAAAGAATGAATCCCTGAAGAATGCTGTGGGGTGAGGGGTGGGGGCAGGGAGTCCTAAACTGGATGTGAGTTTAGACCAAATGGCAGGAAACTCTCTTCTAGCTCACGTATTCAAGATTATGTAGAAGCTAACTGTGGGATAAAAATTTCAGATTGTTGGAGAGGTGATTTTTAAAGATATGTAGAATTTGGAGGGCGGGATCATGAAAATATCCCAAGAGAAACAGCTTCTCCTCCTCTAATCGAGAGGAGAAAACTAAGTGTGTATGTGTATGTGTCTTGAGTGGCAGGCAGAAAGGAAGTTGAGCTCAGGGAAACGGTCTGACTAGATCAGAGCATCTACCCAAGGACTAGTAAAGGAAATTAATTTAATAACTAAAGGAAGGTCAGTCAAGTGACACAGCGCTTCACATACAGGGAAGATACATTTCTATTTTTGATATGCAATAAGACCCAGTAGGTCTTTAAGTGGGAAAATGGTATAAAAATAGGTATTTTAGAAAAATTATTTTGATGACGCTATGAAGCTGACACTGAAGAAGGCAGGTTACACGTATTAAAACCAATTATGGGACCAGACCATCTTTTATGCAGAAATGAAATATTGGGTGATGGTGAAGGACCCTAAATAGACCTTGCAAGTGAGGAGGTAGAAGAAGGTAGGTTCAGGTGTCAGGGTTTAAGGGCTGCAGGACAATGAAGCTGTTTCAGGGCCTCAGAACTGGGATGATGAAGAATGGAAAAACTGAAGAGCTAGCTGAAAGACTGAATTGAACTTGGGGACAATACTAGATGGCCTTATAAGACAGAAGGAAGCTTGGCCCCAAAAGAAGGAAACTTGGCCCCAAATGGCAGTTTCCTCCCATCGACAAACTTGGAAAATAAGGATGGTGCCATCAACAGAAGTGGGTAGGCCATTAGTAGAACCCATGCCAGGCAGGATACAGGGGAAGACACCCAGTTTGCTTATAGACTTGTTGAATCTGACCTGATGGTGGGTTTTTTAATTTGCTAGGGCCACCATTCATGAAGTGCCACACACTGGGTAGGCTTAAATAACATACTTTATCACAGTCCTGGGGCTAGAAGTTCAAGATCAAGGTGTCAGCAGGGTTGGTTTCTTCTGAGGCCTCTCTCTTTGGCTCACAGATGGTCATCATTTATCTATGTCTTCACATAATCTTCCCCCTATCTGTGTCCTAATTTCTGCTTTTTATAAAGACATCAGTCATACTGGATTAGGGTTTACCTTTGTGACCTCCTCTTAACTTAATTACTTAAAGGCTCTATTTCCATATACGTCACATTCTGAGGTCCTGAGGTCCTGCAGATTAGGACTTCAACATGTGCATTCTGGGGGACACAATTCAGTCGGTAACAGTGGAAGATGCCTGTGCTCCAAAGATGTGTTTTTGGCAGGAAGATGAAAGGTAGAACTGTGAGCCTGGGGAGAGGTCTCGTGGCCTCTTGTAATAAGAGGGAGAAAAAAGACTAATCTGTAATTAGTAACACCATTTGCAGAACAAAATAAATTGCTTTACAATTTCCTCCTTTATGTACTGCAAGAAGTTAGTTTAACACATCATTTCATCAAAGATACAGCAAAGATAAACATCCAAATACATATGAAATTACAAGGCATTCCAAACATACAGAGCCAACATAGAGTTGAAACGAATCATGTCTTATTATATTTTGGGAGTTTCTCCCCTTAATGGTTCTTGTGACCATTAAAATGCAAATGTTCATGCTCATTCCATATCCTGAATAACAAAAATATCTCTGAAGTAGCCTTAGGATTATCTTTTAACAGAGAGTTGCACAGAATTTTGGATATTTTCTTTCATTTTACAGAACCAATACTTGTGTTTAGACAAATTTCATTCTCAAACAACTTATTCTTTATGAGTCAAAATCATCTCATAATGTGTCTTATTATTAGAAAAAAAAATTTTTTTGCTAATTCCTAAGGATACATGTAATGGAATTTAAATCAAAGTGGGACATATCATCTCACTTTTACAAGTTATTCAGAAGCTTCTTGTGTGTGTTACTGAAACACTGGACCATCTAATCAAATTTTCCTTAGACACATCCAGAACCTTTCCAGAAACTTTTTGCTTTGCTATCTTACTGTAAGTAAAAATAGATTTGTATTAGAATCAAAGACACTTCTAAATTAAAGTTTATAAATCTTGAGGACATCTACATTTCACATGGCTTATTAAAACCATCACAACCTAAAAATTAATTTTGTAATAAGCACAGCCAAGTCAGTTCTCATCTGACAAGTGAGTGGCTGGCAGCAATTTTCACATCTGCTCTTCATTCGTGGGATGAGAGACACAAGGGAAAAGCTGATGTAACACTGACGACTCTCCGCTTGCATACTACTAATAATAGTCATCTTTCCTCAGCAAAGATGATGCTGTCCTTGCTATTTATTCTGCCAAACAAGACTCAAAATAAAAAAAAAAAAAATGTTAGGAGAGGGTTCTAGGGCCAAACCAAAAGAGAACAAATCTCAGAGCCTCTGTTCACCAGCTATGATACCTTAAGCCAATTACTTAACCTCTTTAAACTTCAATTTTTGCATTTATAAGATAGTAAATGATAACACTGAGTATCTTCTACAATAGTTGGAAAGGGAGGTGAAGTACTAGGGTGTGGTATGGAGGGTGTATTAGTCCATTCTCTCACTGCTACAAAGAAATACCTCTGACTGGGTGATTTATTATGTATTTATGTATTTATTTATTTATTTATTTATTTTTGAGACAGGGTCTCACTCTGTTGCCCTGGCTGAAGTACAGTAGTGCAATTATAACTCACTGCAGCCTCGAACTCCTGGGCTCAAGCAATCCTCCTGCCTCAGCCTCCCAAGTAGCTGGGACTACAGGCACATACCATCATGCCTGGCTAGAGACTGGGTAATTTATAAACAAAAGTTTAATTGACTCACAGTTCCACAGGCTGTATAGGAAGCATGGCAGCATTTGCTTCTGGGGAGGCCTCAGGAAGCTTTTACTCATGGTGGAAGGCAAAAGTCAGAGCAGGCATCTTCTCATGGCTGGAGCAGGAGGAAGAGAGAAAGTGGGGAGGTGCTACACACTTTAAAACAACCAGATCTCATGAGAACTCACTCATTCACTATCATGAGAACCACTGCATGGGGACAGTGCTAAAACATTTACGAAAAACGGCCTCCATGATCCAATCACCTCTCACACCCCACCTCCCACACTGGTGCTACATTTTGACATAAGATTTGGGTGGGGACAGAGATCCGAATCCTATCATTCCACCCTTGGCCCCTCCCAAATCTCATGTCCTTCTCACATTGCAAAATCCAATCATGCCTTCCCAACACCTCCCCAAAGTCTTAACTCATTCCAGTGTTAACTCGAAAGTCTAAAGCCCAAAGTCTCATCTGAGACAAAGCTAGCCCCTTCCACCTATGAGCCTATAAAATAAAAAACAAGTTAGCTACTTCCAAGATACAATGGAGGTATAGGCATTGGGTAAATACTCCCATTCCAAAAGGGAGAAATTGGTCAAAATAAATGGACTAGAGGCCCCATGGAAGTCTGAAACTCAGTAGGGCAGTCCTGAAATCTTAAAGCTCCAAAACAATCTTCTTTGACTCCATGTCTCACATCCAGGGCACACTGATGCAAGGGGTGGGCTCCCAAGATCTTGGGCAGTTCCACCCCTACAGCTTTGCAGGGTTCAGCTCCCAGAGCTGCTCTCAAAGGCCGATGTTGAGTGCTTGTGGCTCTTCCAGGCAACAAGTGCAAGCTGTTAGCGTATCTACCATTCCAGACCCTGGAGGACAGTGGCCCTCTTCTCACAGCTCCACTAGGCAATGCTGGAGCTGGAATGGCTGGGATGCAGGGAGCAGTGTCCCAAGCCTGCACAGGGTAGTGGGGCTCTGAGTGTGGCCCACAAAACTATTCTGTCCTCCTAGGCCTCCAGGCCTGTGATGGGAGGGGCTGCCACAAAGATCTCTGAAATGCCTTGGAGGCATTTTCCCCATTGTCATGACTATCAGCATGTGCTTTCCTTTTAGTTATACAAATTTCTGCAGCCAGCCTGAATTGTTCCCCTAAAAATAGGCTTTTCTTTTCTACCACATGACTGGGTTGCAAATTTTTCAAATGTTTATGTTCTGCTTCCCCTTTAAATGTAAGTTCTAGTTTTATGTCCTTGCTTTGCTCACACATTATTAGCATAGGTTGTTAGAAGCAGCCAGGCCACATCTTCAACACTTTGCTGCTTAGAAATTTCTTCTACTGATACCCTAAATCATCACTCTCAAGTTCAAAGTTCCACAGATCCCTAGGGCAGGGGTAAAATACCACCAGGTTCTTTGCTAACACATAACAAAAATAACCTTTGCTCTAGTTCCCAATAAGTTTCTCACTTTCATCTGAGATCTCGTTACCCTGGACCTCATTGTCCATATCATTAACAGCATTTTGGTCATAATAGTTTAACAAGTCTCCGGGAAGTTCCAAATTTTCCCTCATCTTCCTGTCTTCTTCTGAGCCCACCAAATTGTCCAAACCTCTGCCTGCTACCCAGTTCCAAAGCCGACTCCACATTTTCAGGTGTCTTTATAGCAATGCCCTACTCTTCAGTACCAATTTTCTGAATTAGTCTGTTCTTGCACTGCTATCAAGAAATACCTGAGACTGGGTAATCTACAAAGAAAAGAGATTTAATTGATTCACAGTTCTGCAGGCTGTACAGAAGCATTAGGGTATCAGCTTCTGGCAAGGCCTCAGGGATCTCCCAGAGGGGTAACAATTGCTACTATTTAGTGACTGCCAACCATGTGCCACAAACTGCTTTAAATGTTTTTATGTATTGACGTAGTTACTCCTCATAATAACTCTATTTAATCAGCTCCATTTTACAGCTAAAGAAATGAAGGCACTGGGCATGGTGGCTCACACTGGTAATCTCAGCACTTTGGCAGGTTACCAAGGCATAAGGATCACCTGAGCCCTGGAGTTTGAGACCAGCGTGGGTAACACAGTGAGATCCTGTCTCTACAAAAATATATTTAAAAATTAGCCAGTGTGGTGGTGCGCACCTGTAGTACCAGCTACTTAGGAGGCTGGGGAGGAAGGATCCCTTGAGCCTGGGAATTCAAGCCTTTAGTGAGCTATGATTGTGCCTGCACTCAAGCCTAGGTGACAGAGTGAGACCTTGGAAAAAGAAAAAAAAAAGAAGGAGAGAGACAGAGAGAGGGAGAGAGGGAGACAGAGAGAGAGAGAGAGAGAGAAGAAAAGAACAGAAAAGAAAAGAAAGAGAAAAGAAAAGAATCAGTGATATAGTAACTTGTCCAAGATCTAATAAATGACAATGCCAGGATTTTAATGCATATATCCGGCTTCATAGTCCACACTCTCAGGTATTATGCCAGATTGCCTCCTCAAGGAAGGAGACAAACGTTCTTAGCTATCTAAGAAGCAAACAACTGCCAGTGAGGGTTCAGGAAATGACAGGGCTCTCAGTTGTTTCTTGATTATTATGCTTACCAGAGACAACAGAAATAGTCAGTTGCAAAAAGACTATGGCAGATGTTACAGTGACATTCCCATCCCTTAGAATATATAAAGGCAGCAGGCTTTGAAAAGGAAAGGGACCTACCTCACACTTATTAGGAAGACTAGTATCAAAACAAACAAAAACCAGATAATAACAAGTGTTGGCAAGGATGTGGAGAAACTGGAACCCTTGTGCACTGCTCCCGGGGAATGTAAAACTGGACCACTATGAAACAGTATGGTAGTTTCTCAAAAAAATTAAAAATCAAGTTACTATATGATAAGCATTTCTACTTTTGGGTATATACCCAGAAAAATTGAAAGCATGAACTCAGACATACATGTGTATATTCATGTTCATAGCAGCATTATTCACAATATCTAAAAGGTGGAATTAACCCAAGTGGCCACTAATAGATGAATGAATAAACAAAATGTGTCTTATAATGCAAAGGACTATTGTTCAGCCTTAAAAAGGAAGAAAATTTTGACACATGCTATAAAATGGACGAACCTTGAGGACATCACGCCAGTCACAAAAGAACAAATATTGTATGACTGTACTTATATGCAGTACCCAGATTAGTCAAATTCATAGAGGTAACAAATAGAATGGTGGTTGCCAGTGGCTGGAGTGAGGGGAGTTTTTGCATAATGGGCACAGAGTTTCAGTTTTGCAAAATAAAAAGAGTTCTGAGGATGAATGGTGGTGATGGTTGCACAACAATGTGAAGGTACTTAATGCCACTGAACTAAACTGTACTTAATATACTTAAAAATGGTTAAGATAATACATTTTATATTATGTATCATTTACAATTTCAAAAAATGATGTTAAAAAGTTAAACTAAAGGTGAACTATTTGTCAATAGGAATAAACCATAGGAGGCAATTGGAAATGACTTCTAGCAGCCTCCCTTACCTCCAAGTTCACTGCACTTCTCACCAAATGCACCAGGGGCCTAAGCAGCAGCATTTTGGTGGCCCAAAAACCACAAGTCCCAGCTCTCCCAGGAAAGCTTCTGCAGACCATCATGGAAACTCCCACTTTCTGTGTCTCCTCTACTTCAGTGGATGTTACCTTGTAGAGACCTTAAGACCTGGCTGCTGGATGCAGATGCTCTGCCTTCACCCATTAACTTCGAAGTACAAACCCAGATGACTGGATTTCTTTTTCCTCAGGCCCAAATATGCAATCTGCATGCCAATTCTCTCATTACACAAGCAAAGTTAATAATCAGGTTTTTCTTCACCTAAATGAGAGGATCTTTACAGAGCCCATACATACTCAAGATATAAGATTAGAAAAAGGAAACTTTAATTCAGCCATCTGACCTCAGCAGGCCCGGTCTGGAGAAGGAAGGAAAATCCACTGCCAATCTAGGCAGGGACCAATAAAGGAATATGGTTTTGGCAGCTTGCAGGTCCCTAAGAAACAAGGTCTCCCTCTCGTGGCCATGATAGAAACAGCAGTTCAACAAGCGGGTTTCAGCCAAATTTTTTCTCACAGGAATTCTGTTATGTCAGGCATTCAGAGAGGTCATAGTGGGAATGGCTAGCCTCTGCTTCATGAAGTCTTGGACCACAGCTTGGGATCAATCAACAGCTGATGACTGGAATCACCTGGAGGAATCTTTATTTACAGGTCTGGCTGTAGGTGCTGCCCGTCAGCAGGGACCTTAGCTGAGCTGTGGGCCAGAATACCTACACGTGTTCTTTCCACAGGGTTTGTCTGTGTGGGCTACTTTGAGCTTTCTCACAGAGTGATGCCTGGGTTCCAAGTGAGCATCCCAAGGGAGCAAGGTGGAAATGCGCAGAATTTTGGGGATCTAGCTTCAGAAGTCACACAACATCATTTCTACCACATTCTCTTGGTTGACATGATAAAGTTCTGCCCAGGTTCAAGGAAAGGGAACACAGATCCCCCCACTCAGTGGGAGAATGGTCAAGGTCAGATTGCAAGAAGAGTATGTGAGATGGAGGATATTGGCGGCCATCTTTGAAAAATACAATCTATCACATTGTCTACCTGGTTAGTCAGTGCTTCACTTGTAGTGGATACTCTCTGGTGGACACACACATGTGCCACAAAGATACACACACTTTGTGCCCACTCCTTTAGGTCCTTCACAGGCCTCTTCCTCAGGTCTCTTTATTACTGAACTTCAAATATTCTACCTTAGAGACCTTTCACCCAATCAACTATACCATTCACTGTTGCTCAAGCCCCTACATTTATACTGACCTCAGACTATTTTCTCCATTCAAAGGAGATGAATGCATGTATTGAAGCTCTGCCCACCAGGATTCTGTTCATTTCTGTCCTTTAGGGTTCCTCCCTGAGTGGGACCACAGTGCAGTAGCAATCCATTTTCAGTTCTACCAACATACCAAGCTTAACCAGTTTTGAGTATTTTCCTACAACATTATCAGCTAGTCATAGAGAATAACCCAGAGGACATAGGTGTGAGCTGAGAAACACAAAAGGCAAGGAGCTCTGGGCCATCTGTTCATGTATCTTGTGACTTTTGGACTTGCTTAGATGTGCTCCCATGTATACCATTTCTGTTGTTCAGTGGATTGTTGCTGTGAGCACCCAACCTTACAATAGCCAGTTCCTGAAGGGCAGTTCTGGTCATATAATCATTTGATGGTCCATAGTCAAGTGCCTGCTTCTCCTAGGACTCAACATTTTGCTCACAGCTGCTTTTCAAATGGTTTGGCTGAAGAAGGCAAAGCTGTACTAGAAAACCCTTGAGGCAGACACCATGATTCTCTCTTTAGGATCTGCCAGAGATTCCATACAGCATCATTATCTATCACCCAGCACCTTTGGATCTGCCACGTCATTATGGCCTGAGTGGCAGGGCTGCTTGTGCCGTAGCCTAGACTTGCTGCTGAGCACTCCCTTCTCTTGACCCTATGCAAAAATGGCAGCCTTTTGAGTCACCCGATAAATGAGTAAGAACACTATTTCCAAATGTGGCATAGGCTATCTGCACAAAATACTGTTTCTCTTAGTGGAAGATGAGAGATACAAAAAATTTTCCTTTACATTGAAGGGGATTCCCAGGTATGCCTCAGATCACCAAACTCCTAAAAATATAATAATTGTTCCAGGTGCCTGAACATTTGTAATTTCTCTCACCCTTTAGCATGCATGTATTTTACTAGGGCATCCAGAATACTTGCCATTACCTGCTGTCTAGATCCAATTAACACTATGTCATCAATACAATGGATCAATGTTTTGTTTTGAGAAAAAAACAGAGTCTTTTTGAACTATATGATGATGGAGAGCAGGAGAGTTAACCAGCCCTGAGAATGTTAACAGAAAAATATCCACAGCCTTGAGTTAATCTGAACTCAATCTGCCCAGGTGAATACAATTGCTTTTGATCTTCTTTCCTCACAGATTGGACTGAACATATTTGCTAGATCAAAATCACATATGAAGTGCTAGCAGCGGTGTTAATCGATTCAACCAAAAATACATTATCTGTTATAGCTTCTCTGATTAGGGATATCATTTGATTCAGTTTACAGTAGTCTACTATTATTTGCCATGGTACACCTGGCTTCGAAGGGATCATATTGGTTAACTGAACTCCTTAGTCACCATTACTCTTTCAAGTTGGCATTAATCTCTGCAATTTCACTGGAATGAGGTATGGCCTCTGATTTATTATCTTTGCCAAGGAGTAAGGGAGAGGGATACAGTTTCAGGGACTTCCACTAGGCCCTTCCTACCATAATGGTTCATACTTGATTGGTCAGAGGACCAATGTAATGGTTTTATCAGCTGCTATCATAATTATGCACATGGCAACTGGGGAATGACCATAAGTTTATGCACCCATGACAGCCAGTGTGAAACAGATTAGAAAACGTATCCTATCACCCAGCCACCGCATGCCCCATTCTAAAAGGGGTTTATGGTGCACCTTAGATTCCCTGGTATTGATGTAGTTCACCCTGTATCTGACAGCCCTTGAAAGAGCTAGGAATTCCCAATTTCTCCAGTGTATGGTTCCTCTGAAAAAATGCCCATAGGTTTCTGTGGAAAAAGTATGGGTAAATACCATATATATTTGTGGTGTTGCAGGGGGTCTTCCTCAGGGGGATCCAGATTCTTTTTAATTGATGAGCTCTGGGTTTCCAAACTGGCTCACATCTGGAAACCCGTCCAGAGATCATACTATTCCATTTTGGCAGTTGACATGTGCCTTCTGTTCACCAGCTCAAGTTCACTGTTATTGCTGTTATATAATTCAATCAACACTTTCATTAGCTTTCTACCTATCTTGCCCCTAAAAATATCATAGTCTATGGAACACCACAGATACCCTGAATATCAAGGACCTCTGACTGTAATTACATCCATTTTGCTTCTGATGATTCCGCGCTGCCAAATGCCTTTGCTATTCTAGGATTCTATGGTACCTATTGATACTAGAGCATCTCCTGCTGTCATTCCTAGCCTGCACAGGACAGTCGCCATTAAGACTCTCAGCCAAGTTGGTGCTCAATCACTACTGCAATCTTATTGCTTTAGCAGAAAGATTGTCCTCTGGCCCTCCCAGGGGACACAGTGAGCTGACAGGTTCTTTGGTCTTAAAAAACAAATACATTCTAAAAAAAAGTCCAGGGCTCGGAGTCTTCTGACTCTTTCCCTAATAACTTGCCAAGGCAGTTCTGACATCTCCATCTCATTTACCATACATCACCACTGTGCCTAAGCTTCAAGTTACCTCACAAAATTGTTGGTTCTTGCTGACATAGAGAAAACCTATAGCTTTTCTCATGAATAAGTAATTTTCTCCTGTAGTAAGCACTATACTTTCCACTCCATCTATGCTGAGATTTAACGCTAGTTCTTGGTGAAGAGGAAATTTAGAGAGGTGAAAGCAGATCTTAAGACAACAAAAGCATCATGTTTGTGAGGTGCTCAGAGACGGAAGCTATCAGCATGATGGAAATGGTCAATCACAGCTGCAGAGGAGCTCAGACACGGGTCAAAGGAAAATGGAGCAGGTTATCAACAGTATTGCCTCAAAGTCATAATGAAAGAAGAGGGTGGTATTTAAAAAAAGAGGATTTTAATAGAATCCAAATCTTTACATACATACAAATACATGTAAATCTTTAGATACACATACAAATCTTTCCAGGAAATTCCACCAAGCAACCAGAATTGAGAACCATTGTCCTAAATTATTGGATTTCAAAATTCATGGAGAAAAATAGAAGTCACAAGACAGGAATAGCTTCATTGTCCTGCCATCTCAGGAATCTTCTTAAAATGAAGTGACCCTGCTTCTATCAGATGGCATCTCCTGCATGTGTCTCTGAATTTCCATCTGTTTCCCCTTTGCAAGAACCTGACTCTTGCAATTATCCCCCTTTCCTTGACTCTCAGCAGTGCACCCTTGTCTCTGGACTACTCTTCTCTCTTGATTCGAAGGGATCATATTTGCCTCGCTCTCTTCTTCCCTCTGACTATTTTCTCCTGGCTCTTTGGCCTCTCCTCCTCCACCTGACATCTAAATAGTGGAAGTCCAGGAACTCTTTTCTGCTCTCTACACTGTCTCCCTAAGTAATCTCATCCAGTCCCACTTCTCTTCATTTCCATTTCTACTATCAAATTCCAAGACACTGCTATCTCGCTTTGATGACTGCAAGAGCCTCCAACCCAGTCTTTCTGTTTGTACTATTCCTACACATTACCCAGCTTAAAAAACATAAGCAGATCTCACAGCCTAAAAATTGCCCAATGGTTTCCTGCTTGAAATCCTTATGATTGCTGAGAGGCTCTTTCAGGTATGGCCCCCATCTACTTCTCCATCCTCATCTCTTGCCACAGTCCTCCACTAACCCTCCCACCTAGGTCCCAATTGCTATGTAGTTCCTTTATAGCACTTTTATCTTTTAGCTGAACTTATCATTTTTATCTGAATTTATTTATTCATTTACTTGTTTTTTGTCTATTTTGTCCTTATTGTTTATGGTCTGTTTTGCCCTTGTCTAATGCCTACCTCATCATTTTATCCCCTAAACTGTTCCCTCCTCCTTTTACTACTCCCATCTATGATGTTATTTTATTTTATTTTATTTTATTTTATTTAGTTTTAAAGATATGAACCTATAGATTTTTTTGACTTCTGTTTTCCTCACCATCCTATTTCCAAAACATTAGCACAAATTGGTGGTAATGCTCCTCACTTTGGCTCTTCCTTTTTTTCTATACTATTGTTACCCTAGTCCAGTGAGTGTGGGTCATTTTGGGGACACAGACCACATTGAGAGTGCTGTGAAGGTCGTGGAGCAGATGGGAAATCACTTACTAGTAACTCAGCAAGTTACTTAATTCTCTGTGCCTTAGTTTCATCATCTACAAAATGGAAAGAAAAATGGTATAAACCTGGAGCAGATGCTTTTTATGCCCCTTTGCTCACTTTCAAATTGGCTCAGCCACGGAGGAAAGCTCTGGGCACACTGTCATCATCCCACCTCAAGTGAGCTGAAGTGTGACTGCTCTACTCTTCTGCCTCAGGGCTTTCTCCAACAGCCTGGGAATATCTGCCAATTCATATCCCTGGCAACAACCCTCACTCAATGGTGGATGACAGTCAGTGGTAAGTGTCCTAGCCTTCTGTCCTTTTGAAGATGCTATGTTGTCTGGGGTGTATACCCTGGGGTTCATTGATGTGCACCAGAAAAATTTAGGACCTGGGCACACACGAGGAGTTTAGGAGCATACGTTTAATAGGCAGAAGAGAAGAGAAAGAGGTCTCTTCTTTATATAGAGAAAGGGGTCTCCCTGCGGAAAAGACTGGCTGGTGGCAAATGTGCAGAATTTTCTAGTCCAGTTTGAGGAGGCGGTGTCTGATTTACATAGGGCTCATAGATTGGTTCGACCAGCTATGATGTTTACATAGCACATGGGGAAGGCCGGTCACTCCACCCTAATCTTATTATGCAAATGGACTTTCCAGTTGATCAGTGCCATCTTGTCTGCTCCTTGCAGTACATGTGGCTGGCAGAGATGGGAAGATGGAGGTGCCATTTGAACATGTCTAGTCCTTAGTTCCTGCCAGCATTCATTCGTGCAGGCTCCCAGCTTGCAGGCTGCTCTTTGTTAGAAAATGATTTGGGGCTGCTTTTCATTAAAAAGAAAAGCCTTACTGAGGACTCCCATACCCTTACAATCTATCTAAGTAATTTCTTCTTAACTCCTGTATCACTTTGTGAGGCTAATTCTAGGGTATATCCTATTTTTTTCAGAGGGTCTCCAACAGGATAAAGAGCCAGCTATTGTCTATATCAAAACCAGTTTAATATCAATCCTCCTTCCTTGTCTCACTCTCTCTGCCTTTATTCCTGCATCCAGGGATCACCTCCCAAATAAACTACTTGCACCCAAGCCTTTGTCACAGGCCCTGCGTTGAGGGGAATCCTAAGTAGGCAGTGATTTTATCAATTGGGGTCCTACCATGCAAAAGATGACCCATTTAAGTTGGAAAACTAAAAAGAATTTAGTAAGGGGAGTATTTCTGAACATGAGGTAGGGTTAGGGAAATGAAACATGGTGTAGAACCCCAGGACTAGTAATGGTGGGGAGCACTTACCACTCCTAAGTCTGAAGAGGCAAAGGCAATAAGTAGTTACTAGACTCAGAAGAAAGAATTGAGGAGAGCTGCTGAACTAGAGCTGTGGCCTTCAGTAAAGGGACCAGCATCAGGACTCAAGTGAGACAAGCATTCTCAGGTTGGTGTCAGTGTCAGCCTGAGAGTGACTGCCTCCTTAAATCTGGTGTCCTAGGCCTCTGCTTGCCTCACCCTAGTCCCAGCACAGCGTCTCATGGAGTTATGATTAGATGAATTACGATATAAAAGGCATAGAGAGGTACCTAGAACATGCTATTGTTGATATTGTTACTACCATTATTGTCTACATGATGCAAAAGTTTGAATACATTATGAAGTACACTTATAGGCTGGGCTTATTGACTAAGAACCTCTGCACTGATTAAGACCTTTTCATTGTGTGGTGAACATTCGCAAAACAGCCTTCAAACTTTATCGCTCTCTTATTAATTCAGTTCTTGCCAACCTTTCACATCATGGCATCCATAGAAAATGGTGATATTTGTACAACACTAGAGTGAAGATGATGGTCCCCTCAACCTGAGGCAACTGCCCCAAGGTCACTGCTTCCTCCAAAGGCTGCGGGGTCGGTCTCCGGCCCACCCATGCCAGGTGGGAAGCTCTGCTCAAATCCATTATCCATCCTGCACAGTAATACCAATTTAGTTTTCCTAAAACAATACTTCTAGAATGTCCTTTGCCTCTAATAACAATGACAAAAATCCAGAATTCTTGGTCTGATACTCAAGATCAAGACATGGAGTTGGAAGAGACCACAGGAATCATGAAATTTCTCCCCTTTATTTTACAGACTCACAAAGAAAGGCCCAGTAAAGTTTAATAACCTATTCAAAGCAACATTCCAATCTTTCTGTCAAGGAACTATTATTTACCCTATCCATTTTTGCCCACAGACATCCATTGTCAAGTGCTACCTCCCAGTTCACCCCAGTGGGAAATGAATGTTTCCTCCTTTAAACTCTGATAATACTCATTCAGATACTGAACAGTAAGAGGGAGCAGAAAAAGACCTAATAGTTATTTCAGCCTGAGCTTCCCTGTGTTAGATGATATGATCAGATACTGGAGAGTATGGTTTAACAATACACTGGTTTATAAACCAGGGTGCCTATTCACTAATAACCAATTCACTAATAACAAACAGAACAGAAAAGAATGCTACAACTTAGGTTGGCTATTCAATATAATCTGGGGTCAGTAAACTTATTTCTGTAAAGTTAGAGCAAATACATGAGGGAATAAATAATAAATAGTACATATATGAGGGCTACAGTCTCTGTTGCCTATCTTTCTTTACCTTTTTTTTTTTTTTTTTGGTTGTTTTGTTCTGTTTCTTACAATGCTTTAAAAATGTAAAAAATGGCTGAACACAGTGGCTTAGGCCTCTAGTACCAACACTTTGGGAGGCTGGAGTGGGAGGACTGCTTGAAGCCAGGTGTTTAAGACCAGCCTGGGCAGCAAAACGAAACACCGTCTCTACAAAAAAACCCAAAAAGAACATCAAAATAACCAAGCATGGTGGCACGTGCCTGTAGTCCCAGCTACTCGGGAGGCTGAGGCGAGGTGGAATATAATGTAAGACCATTCATAGTTCATGGTACTAAACAGGCATCAGTGCCCATTGATGCAAAAACGTTCCATAATTTAGTATTGCCAGACTTCTTTATTTATTTTTTATTTATTTATTTATTTTTTTTTTGAGATGGAGTTTCGCTTTTGTCAGCCAGGCTGGAGTGCAATGGCACCATCTCGGCTCACTGCAACCTCCACTTCTCGGGTTTAAGCGATTCTCCTGCCTCAGCCTCTCAAGTAGCTGGGATTACAGGCGCCCGCCACCACGCCCAGCTAATTTTTGTATTTTCAATAGAGATGGGTTTCGCCATTTTGGCCAGGCTGGTCTGGAACTCCTGACCTCAGGTGATCCACCCACCTAGGCCTCCCAAAGTGTTGGAATTACAGGCGTGAGCCACCGCGCCCCCGGCCCATACTTCTTAATTTTGTGATTTATTGCCTGAAAAACCGTCTCGCTGTGGTGTATTTTGTATTTCCCAGATTAATAATCAGACTGAACATATTTTCATATTTATTAGCCATAGCACTTCCTCCTCCACACTGGCATTTCTTACCTTTCTTTTTCAATAATCTATTAATCACGAAAATCTCCTGTCATCTACATTTCTTCACAAAAGTCACATTGTTTTTGATCTTTATAGATTATTTTACATTTGCCATATTTATACATAATATCTTCCCTTTTGGGGCATTTAGAGTGTGCTGACAAAGTCTAGGCACCAATGCATTTATAAAACACCTACGAGTTGGGTGCACACGGGGTAATTTTCCACATATGGCTAATCCCGTCCTCATCAGATTAAGGTTCCCTGTCTTGTCATTTCTGAAGATGTATCCTATTAGAAGCCTAGCCCTTTGTTCTTACACATTACACTTCCACTACTGTAGGGTGACATCTGAATGGACTCATCTTACTATTCCATGCATAGTACCAGGCACGTTGCGTGCTTTTAATACATTTTGTATAATATTTACCTCTGTGTTTGACGTCCTGAAAAATACCGTCCACAATTACTTCACAGGTAGCCCCAACACTTGGTGCCTAGCGCGTTTTCCTAGTCCCTCCCTGCCACTTCACGTTGGGAATGGGACAAGAGGCACTGTGGGTCTCTTATCTATAGTTACGAAGCAACGGGCTCCCTTATTACTTCGTTTCCCAAATAGTGGGTGGGATACACAACCGAGGGAGTACGGGCAAAACAACTTTCAGGTCTTTGGCCACGTGCGTCTTACTGTGGGCGAGCCTTTCCAGACCAATTACATTTTCTTTACTCATATTGCATAAATAGCAGAACTACATTTACTACAAAGGCCAGACATTCATGGTCATGGATCCTTGTCCATGTTATTCTAAGAGCAAACTGTACAAACACACAAACTCTGAAACACTGACGCAAAAGCGAAAACACACGCACGTGTTTGTGTCTTCTCCCGCGACCCAAGTTCTTTGAAACTGAGCGGAGAAAAATCGTCTTCGCATCGCGTCTCACACTTTCGACACAATCTTATCGGGAAATAGAACACCTAAACAAAAATTTTTTAAATACATTTTTCAAAAATGATGACAATTCCTTTCGTCTTATGTTCCTTTTTGTCTCTAAGCTTTGGAGAGATTTATTTTGCGTTTC
The DNA here is from genome assembly GCF_008728515.1 of Papio anubis. NCBI lineage: Eukaryota > Metazoa > Chordata > Mammalia > Primates > Cercopithecidae > Papio > Papio anubis. Next base: position 19,748,929 of record NC_044977.1, read on the forward strand.
CAAACTGCTTCTGCCTGTCGGCGCCTGTGTGGAAACTGCGACGAGTCTGGAAGTAGCTGCCGGAGAGGCGGGGCGGAGGTGTGACGTCATCGCCGCGGGGCGGAGGCGACAGTGTCTAGCCCGGGCTCCGCGTGTAGCTACGCCGACAGAACTGACTTTGAGACAGCGTGATTCGCCACAGGTGGCCGCCTCCCCGTGGTGTTCAGCCCACGTCGAGTCCTGAGCTGAGATGGCAGACGATCTCGGAGACGAGTGGTGGGAGAACCAGCCAACTGGAACAGACAGCAGCCCAGGTACCCACTCTGTGCCCGCGCTCCTACGGGGCCTCTCCCGGAGCCCTTCCGTGCGCCTCAGTCCTGATCGCTTCTGGCGGTCGCGGTGTCAGCCCGACAGGGGCGCGCACAGCCGTGGGAGCGCGCAAGCATCTCGGGGAAAGTGGTGCAAGAGACTTTTTAACACGTGAAACAGACAACGTGATATTAACTCAGATCTGTCTGCCAGCCAGGAAGGATCCTTTCCCAAGCTTTCTCTTTTCATTATTTCTTGAGAATGGATAAGACAGTTTTTGTGACGAGAAGCAACTTTGTGTGATGGTTAAGCGTGACCCATGAACTGCTTCAATTCAGGGTTACCCTTCAGACTGAGGTCAGAAGCAGGGGTTACTGCTTCAGACTGCTTCCATTCAAATCACGACTGCAGTATTCTGATACTGTTTAGCCTCCTTTTTCTCATGTGTAAAATAATGACAACAATAATGTCCACTTCATAAAGTTGTGAAGATTAAGTGAAGATAGTACAGTAATGCACTTTAGCACGGTGCTTGACATATAATAGATGTGCGGTAAATATAAGTTACTGTATTTCTTGTGGTCATGATCCTTATCATATAATTTGGAATATTAGAACTGGAAGGAGGCTTAAATAGAGATCATCCTTTGAACTCACTTATTTTACAGATGAGAAACGTAACCTAAAGATGTCAAGTAACTTGACAAGTTCACAAAGCTAACTCCTTTGAGAAACAATACTAGAATTCAATTAACACAATTTGAATAGTTTCTGCTATGCTTTGCTATGTTTACCAACTCCTGATGGGCATTTTATCCCCAAGTAGAGTAGCGTTAAGTAACCCCCCATGTCAGGCTGGCCTTGAACTTTTTAAGTTCCATCACACCTACCATGCAATTATTGGTTGGTTGGTTGGTTTTTATCACACCTCAAGGTCTGTCTCTCTTCTCTACAAGAAAAGACAGGTCCAAAGTTGGATTCATACTTCTGTCATCCACAGGGCCCTGCACGTTAGACACTTGATACCTATTTGCTGCAAACAGTCTTGAAATACTAGTAGTGAAATAGCCATTAAAAATAACCAACTTTAGTTGTTGCATTGTTTCCAGAAGTTCAAGCCTTCAGGTACAAACTAAGCAGATGTCATTTTTAGAAAGGTAGCCAATACAATATTTCCTTGATTAAACTTCCTGACTCTTTTGCAGCCCTGTGGTGTTCCACATTTACTTTAATAACTACCTCTCCCAACTCAGGTGTTAAAAAGCTCTATTTTATGATATGACTGAAGATGAATAGTGGCCATTTAAGAAATAGTTGAATTCTGTTTGAGTGGTAAAGGGGATCTCAATTCTTGGTTCTAGTCCTCACTAGCTGTGTGACTTTCAAGTTATTCATCCCTTGGAAGAAAGGCAATCAACATGTTTTGAGTATCTATTATGTGACAGATGTCTTCATAAATATGAATTGATTTAGCCTTCATAACATCCCTAAAAGTTAAGTATTCTCTTCGTTTGTATAGGTGGAGAAACAGAAAAAAGTTAAGGCGTGTTCTTAGGAACACACATTGAAGAAGAGGTCTGGGAATAGTTAAGTGTGATTGATTTTGAAAGTCATACTTTTCCCACTACTACTATGTGACTTCTCTGGGCTTTTGTATCATAATCTGTAAAGAGCCCCTAAAGATCATCTTTTTTAGGGTTTTACCAACCAACAGTTTTAAACACTGAATCTAGTAAAACTTCAAATTGCTACAGCCTCCTTCATCTAAGTTGCCAGAATTCCCATGAAGACAATGTGTTGGAGTGCCTAAGATTACTCTACTTCTTAAATTCCTTCTAGCCATAAGACTAAGCTTTTTTTTTTTTTTTTTTGAAACACAGTCTCGCTCTTGTCCCCCAGGCTGGAGTGCAATGGCGCGATCTCAGCTCACTGCAACCTCCACCTCCCGGGTTCACGCAATTCTCCTGCCTCAGCCTCCCGAGTAGCTGGGATTACAGGAGTCTGCCATCACGCCTGGCTAATTTTTGTGTTTTTAGTAGAGACGGGGTTTCACCACGTTGGCCAGGCTGGTCTCGAACTCCTGACCTGAAGTGATCTGCCCGCATTGGCCTCCCAGAGTGCTGGGGTTACAGGTGTGAACCACCGCACCCGGCCAAGAGTAAGCTTTGAAAATTGCTGACATTAAATTTATCAGAGGCCTTTGCTTTGTTCGCTGCTCCTAAGCAAAGTAAGTATATGCATTTGTTTGAAATCTCCTTCAGTATTCACTGGCAATTTGCCTAACTGTAATCTGTACACTGTTTCTAATTCAAAAGGAATCACAGCTGAACCATTTCAGATTTCCTGATTCTTCTTATGTTGATGGAATCTAGCCTTGATCCTAGAGCACAAGGCTTATTTACCTGGCTGCCTTCTTGAAGTCTTAAGTTATTTGACAGGGATGTCAGATGTATTCAATTGTTATTTCAGCCTAAAATATGTGAATTATGTTTTGTTTCAAAAGTCGAAGGAGAAATAATACGTTAAATCACAGAAAGGAAAGATAGTTGTATTGGTGCTTTTATTCCTATTGTGGATTATGCTACTTGCCTATAAAAAAAAACATCTTTCGCTATCACGTGTTCCCACTTCACATCCATGGTAGCAAGGCAGTGGAACATTTCAGTCACTTACAAATACTTGTTGGTTATACATGGTTTATAACATCTAATGTAGCTGTCTGTTTGTTGTCTGTCTAAGGAACTGTACTATTTTTTGGCTGTTCTCTCGTCTTCTTAGATGTGGTATGTAACACAAAGTTTTTATGGCTCTTTAAAACCTGTCATTTTTGTGCTAGAGTCCTGCATTGCACTGGAGCTCACCATGGGTCCTGGCACTTAATTGGTGTTTGGTGGATGTTAGCAGAATAAATGTGTGTGTGTATGCATGTTACCTGCTACAGAGTATGTAGGTAGACATATAATTTCTCATCCAATCTAGAAACTTTTGTGAGTGGAAGGCTATGAATTTAGAATTTTGCAGGGACTCTCCTGGTCCTTAGGGGATGTCTAGTCACTCCGTTGGTGGCAACTGGAGTCATGACCCAACATAAGGCAGCTGGGAGTCGCAGTGCTGAGTGTGCAGCCCAGGATGCCTTAGGCATAAGATCCCAGGAATCATCTAATGACATCTTATATTTGATTTATTTCCTTATTCCCTGTAAACCTTCAGAAACTGTTTGAAGTGACTTATAGTAAGTAATACATTCAGTAGAATAATGATTTGAAAATATTAATGCTGAAATGAGTAGATACAATGCCTGAGATTTTAATGTAGTTGACCAGTCTGGGTACTTTCTCAGTGTGAAGGTGAAAACTGAGAGAATGTCAATTATAGCATGGATTTTGTGACTTATGGAAGGGAGTCGAGAGATTCTGCAGTTCAAAATGTCACTTGAGGGCCCGTCATCCCAGCACTTTGGGAGGCCGAGGCGGGCAGATCACCTGAGTCCAGGAATTCGAGACCAACCTGGCCAACATGGAGAAAACCTGTCTCTACTAAAAAGACAAAAATTAGCCAGGTGTGGTAGTAGGCACTTGTAGTCCCAGCTACTCAGGAGGCTGAAGCAGGAGAATCACTTGAACCCAGGAGGCAGAGCTTGCAGCAAGCCAAGATCGCACCACTGCACTCCAGCCTGTGCTACAGAGTGACACTCTGTCTCAAAAAAAAAAAAAAAAAAGAAAGAAAAGAAAAAAGAAAATGTTACTCGATCATCTACTTACAGAAGATGAAGAGAATACTGATTGCTTTCCCTTTTTATTTCAATGATATACCTATTAAATTACCAAGTCGAGTACCCAGTAGGCAGCCAAGTATGTGAGTCTGGAGCTCCAGGGCCAGATCCAGGCTGAGATGCAGATTTAGGAATAACTGGCATACAGATAGCTTATTTTTAAAGAGCATGTTCTTAGCAGTCTGTAACATTGAGCCTCCATGTCTTTTAAGGAGGGTCTTTCATATGCTTCCCCAATTCATTCTGAATCTTTGATGCCATCTCTTCCCAAGCATCTAACTAGAAAACTGAAGTGTTAAGACACTTCTGTGTACAATGCCAGGAGACTGCAGGTGATAATACCAGCTTGCGGCCGGGCGCAGTGGCTCACACCTGTAATCCCTACACTTTGGGAGGCCGAGGCAGGTGGATCACCTGAGGTCAGGAGTTCAAGACAAGCCTGGCCAATGTGATGAAACCCTGTCTCTACTAAAAATGCAAAAAATTAGCTGGGCTTGGTGGCACGCGCCTGTAATCCCAGCTACTCAGGAGGCTGAGGCAGAAGAATTGCTTGAACCCAGGAGGCGGAGGTTGCAGTGAGCCGAGATTGTGCCACTGCACTCCAGCCTAGGCAATGAGAGCAAAACTCCGTCTCAAAATAATAATAATGATAATATACCAGCTGGCATTTGTTGAGCACTTACTACCTGCCAGATACTGTTTTCATTGTTTTACACGTTCTAGTTAATTTAATCTTCATAAGTACACCGGGGGTAGTTACTGTTGTTATCTTTGCTGATGAGGAAGTTGAGACACTGAGAAATTAAGTGATTTACCTAATACTATTTAATTTACTTTACCCAATACTATCTATTTAATTGGTAAATGGGGGAGCTGTGATTCATATGCAGGCAGTCTGAAACCAGAGCCTATGTGCTTATATTTCGTATTCTAATTATCAGTGGTAAGAATCTCATCTCTAAAGAAATAATCTGTTGTCGGTTTAAAGAGACTCATAATTTAGAAACTCTTTTGTTTATATATCATTATCAAATTGTGTCTGTTAGTCTTCCAAAGTTTACTCTTTTAAAGAACACTGGTTACTTGGAGCTACAAATAAGCAGCTTTTCCATTTGGGCTTTGAGAACCATTTCTGCCAGTAACTCAAACCTGATCCTGGAGCTCAAGGCTTAACATATATGGCTGCCTTCTTTAGATCTTTAGTTATTTAATAGGGATGTCAAATATAGACAAGACCCAGCTACTGAATTACTCTCCAAACCTGTTTTTTCTCCAGACTTTCCTGTCTCCATAAATTAAACCACCAACTACTTAATTTCACAAAGGCCTAGCAGTATTCTGATTTATTTATTTTTTTCACTCCTATATCTCATCCATCGAGTCCTGTTGTCACTACCTCCAAAACGTATCCTGAATCTTTCTTTGCGTTTTTCTTCTCTCTGCCTCCATTGGAGTATACGTTGCCTTAGCCACTGCAGTAAGCTTCTAACAGGGCTCAGAGTTTCTACCTTGTCCCCCACTCACCAGCTAAAGGTCTTTTTAAAAGAAGTCAGGCCACTCTCCTGCTTAAACCCTCCAATAGCTTTTTCCCTGGCACATAGAATGAAATTCAGGTTACTTACCATGGCTGGTGGCCACCAGGTCTTCTACTATTTACTCCCCTATAGTTTATGCTGTCCCACCCACTCCAGCCTTCATTCTGTTCCTCAGTAGGCCACACTCATTCTGTCCTAGCCCTTTGCGTTAGCTGTTTCTTTTCCTTTCTGTCCTGTCCTTCTGATTGGCTGGTTTTCTTTTTTTTTTTTGAAATGGAGTCTCGCCCTGTCGCCCAGGCTGGAGTGCAGTGGCGTGATCTCAGCTCCTGGGTTCAAATGATTCTCCTGCCTAAGCCTTCCAAGTAGCTGGGATTACAGGCGCCTGCCACCACTCCCAGCTAATTTTTGTATATTTAGTAGAGATGTGGTTTCACCATGTTGGCCAGTCTGGTCTCAAACTCCTGACCTCTTGATCCGCCCGCCTCAGCCTCCCAAAGTGCTGGGATTATAGGCATGAGCCACCAGGCCTGGCCAGCTGGCTCTGTCTTAACATTAAGTACTCAATTCAAACATCACCTACTCAGAGCGGCACTTCCTGATCAGGCAGTCTAGAGTAACTAGGTGCTCTGTTACATTATCACAATATCTATTAAATTATTATGTTATTGTAATCCTCAGCAGAGCCCTTAGCACCAACTACTATTTTTCCTTGTTAAATTATTACTTTTTCCCAACACTAGACTGTAAGAGCTCCATGTGAGTGGGTATTTTGTTTGTCTTGTTTGCTTTAGCTTCAGGGCCTAGAGTAGTATCTGGGTACAGAGTAGGCACTCATTAAGTATTTGTTAGTTAACTAATTAGTTCTTAAGATTTCATAGTCACACCTTGAAGACCTCAACCTAGGAGATCTTTATCAGAAGGACCTCCATCTGCTAGCAGAGTTGTCAAACTCCTGTCCCGGCTTTTGACAGATTTGGCAAATGCCACTTTTCTCTTTTCAAAATTACATTAGTAGTCCTTGTAAAACTGTGTCTTACTAACATTTTATTGTAACCATATTTGGATTTAATTACATAAATTACCTTTGGAAAGAGGACAACAGACTCTTTGTAAATAAGTCTGTAATTTTTACTGGTGACAACTTTTGTCACCTAGAATCTATGTGCTTATTCTTTTTGAGATTGCTGAAATGAGCTTTGTAAATATTTTCGTTGTAATATCATTTTATGGTATATTCTTCAAATTATATTGCTTTATCCATGCTGAATTCCTTCTGGAAATGGAGTAGGGGAGCACTTTGGATCTTTTCTTTAAACCCGAATACCCAGGCTTTTTTTGTATTGTGTTTTTTCTTTTTTCACACTGAAGTTAAACCTTTACAGTATTAGTTTTACATATAGACAGTCATGCATTGTAGATGTTGTAAGGCATTGTCTCTACATATAAAATTCAGACTTGGAGTATTTATAGGAGACGTTAATAACACACAACAGAGGATCGACTTCTGGGCATGTCGTTTTCAAAATCATTTGTCAAGCTCTCATGCTTAGCCTTGTTTTAGACACTGTACCAGAATTAGAGGGAAAAACATAATCAGCTTATATTATAGGATTTACACATTGATGTGGTTCAGTCAAAATGCAGATAGTATTGACAGATATTCAAGGGCAAAACACAGGGGCAAGATGAATTTAAAAGGCAAGGGGAAGGAAAGAAGAAAGAGGAGGGAGAAAAATGACTATGTTATTTGTCATTGTTCTACACTTGAAGGCTGTAACAGATGGACCCTTAGATAATCTTCATGGTCTGGTTTAATTTACTGCATATAATTTCTGCAATTCTTGCAAATGATTAAATGAGTGGTTCTTGACAACAATTATGAACATTTAAAGGTGGAGATTTATACATATTTCCCTAAATTGCATGTCAGGTAGTTCCTGCTGTAATTTTGCTAAATGTCCGTGAATCTCTTGAAAAATACTACTGATAAATGTGGAAGGCCTATACATAACTTCCATTTCCTCCCTCAGATTCAATAATAATATGTTATTTTGTGGCACAAATCTGTTTTTTGTTTTTGTGTTGTTTTTTTTTTTTTGAGACAGAGTTTTGTTCTTGTCCCCCAGGCTGGAGTGCAGTGGCGCGATCTTGGCACACTGTAACCTCTGCCTTCTGGGTTCAAGCGATTCTCCTGCCTCCGCCTCCCAAGTAGCTGGGACTACAGGCGCGTGCCACCATGCCTGGCTAATTTTTTTTTATTTTTAGTAGAGAGGGGGTTTCACTGTGTTGGGCAGGATGGTCTCAATCTCCTGTCCTCATGATTCGCCTGCCTCAGCCTCCCAAATTGCTAGGATTGCAGGTGTGAGCCACAGAGCCCGGCCTGGCACAAATCTTTTATCTGTTGTTGATCTGATGTTCTTTAGTTGAACACTTCAGATGCATTCATAGAATTATACATTTTACTAAATATATCACAGCTTGAAATATAGTTTCCCCATTTTTATAAGCTTTCATAGAGTTCTTAATTGATTTTTAAATGGCTAATATTGCTTATAAAAATTAGTTGATCAAGCTCTTAAATTCTTATTTCTGAGTTCCTTGTTCTAGTTCATACTAGATCAGAGGTCAGCAAACTTTTTTCATATAAATCCAGATAATAAATATTTTAGGTTTTGCAGGCCCAGTCATCACTGTCATAACTCTGCTGCTGCAGTGTAAAAGCAGTCATAGAAAATAAATATGTAAACGAATGAGTATCGCTGTGTTCCAGTAAAACTTTATTTATGGACAACAACATTTGAATTTTATGTAATTTTCACATCACAGAATAGTCTTATTTGATTGTTTTTCAACATTCACAGTGGGTTAAATTTGGCCTGTGAACCACCGTTTGCAAACTCTGCCCCAAACTCAGTCACATCCTGAGTTGTATGTCATGTGTCTTCAGGAGAAGACATTTGAAACAAATCCAGAGAGAACTGTGTTTTACCTTAGTTACTCTGTTACTTAGTAATTATCAGCCATGCATTAGACCAGTCACATGTCTGTTAAAATCAGATATTTGATTCTAAAAAATCTCAAGATTAGTTCAGAAACCTTGAAGGTAAGTAAGTGAAGGACCAGGAAAATACTTCAGCTTGAAAGTATCATGTTGTTGACATTTTTGTTACAAATTGGATTTGTTTTCACTCACTTGGATTTTTATCTGCTTACTTTAAAACATTTTATCAAGTGAAATCACTCTAGAATTATTAGGTCAGCTTCTATTTTCATTGTTCGTCAGAGGCCACACTTTTGCGGAAACAGGATGCTCAGGAGGCAAGATTCTTTATGTTTCAGTTGTGTTACATATAGGTCAGACATTACTGTTTTGAACTCCAAATAGTATTCTCACTCTTTAGTTGTATTTGCATTTTTATTATATTATTATTACATATTACTTGAAATAAGCATGGTTTTTGGTTGTTAATCCTTTTGTTAAAATATAACTTTATGATTATTATTTTGAGACAGAGTCTCATTCTGTCACCAAGGCTAGAGTGCAGTGGCGTGATCTTGGCCCACTGCACCCTCCGCCTCCCAGACTCAAGTGATTCTCATGCCTCAGCCTCCCGAGTAGCTGGGATTACAGTCATGCACCACCAAGCCCAGCTAATTTTTGTGTATTTAATAGAGATGGAGTTTTGCCATGTTGACCAGACTGGCCTCAAACTCCTGGCCTCATGTGATCTGCCCACCTTGGCCTCCCAAAGTGCTGGGATTACAGGTGTGAGTCACCACACCTGGCCAATATAACTTTACTTTGAAGACTTTTGTCTTAATGGAATTAGAACTGCTTTACCACTAAAAGATGAGTTTCTGCTGGTTCCCATAGAAGTGTCGACATTTTTCTACCCAATTTTTTTTTTGGGGGGGATGGAGTTTTGCTCTTGTTGCCCCGGCTGGAGTGCAATGGCGTGATCTCAGCTCACTGCAACCTCCACCTCCTGGGTTCAAGCAGATTCTCCTGCTTCAGCCTCCCGAGTAGCTGGGATTAGAGGCATGTGCCACCATGCCCGGCTAATTTTGCGTTTTTAGTAGAGACGAGGTTTCTCTGTGTTGGTTGAGCTGGTCTCAAACTCCTGACCTCAGGTGATCCACCCGCCTTGGCCTCCCAAAGTGCTGGAATTACAGGTGTGAGCCACCACGCCTGGCTTCCACCCAAATTTTTAGTCGTTTGTATACTATGTTGTCCCTCTTTTTGTGCTTCCTCTTAAACTTAGGCCAGCTTGGATAAAAATGTACTTTAGGGAGTCTCCTGACATGGGAGAAAACAATTTTGAAATCTTCAATATACAACATGTTTTGTGCTTCTCTTCTGAGTAAAATTTCTCCCAAGATATTTTGTTTTTTTCTGGGACTATTGTTAGTGCATGTTGTTTTTCCTGTTTATGCTTCTTTTCAGCCTGTTTGGTTTTCACTATAGGGATTCCAATGAGTTTTTTTCTATTAGCATAATTACCAATGTTGAATGTCACCTGGGCATAACTGCTTTTCCTAATCCTGCAATACACCATTGCTATCTCTTAGCGTATTTTCTCAAGTGAGAAAATGTCTTGACTGAATGACCTTCTCTTCTTCATTTACTCATTCTCTCAAGATTTATCAAATACCTGCTGTATGTCAGGCACGTACTAAACACTCTGTACATACATTTTTTTTTTTTTTTTAATGTCAGAGCTTCATCACCCCCCCACTTTTTTTTTTTTTAAACAGCCAAGATGTTGCTCTGTCAGTCAGACTGGAGTGCAGTGGTGTGATCATGCTCACTGGAGCCTCGGACTTGTGGGCTCAAACAGTCCTCTTGCCTCTGCCTCCTAAGTAGCTAGGACTACAGGTGTGCACCACCACACCTGGCTTTTTCTTTCTTTTTGGAGAGACAAAGTCTTGCCAAGACGGGTCTTGAGCTCCTGACCTCAAGCAGTCCTCTCACCTCAGCCTCCCAAAGTGCTGGGGTTACTGGTGTGAGCCATCATGCCCAGTCTCCACCTTCTTTTGCAGTCCATCCCCTTCTGCTGTTCTCTTCCTGCTTTCCTTTCACTTAGACTTTTCCACTTCAGGCTTTTAATTAATTTGACCTCCCCCTACTGCCGTCTGCCACTTGCCTGCTGGGACTGCTGCCCATCATCCCTCTCAATGCTGCCCATCATCCCTCTCAATGTGCCTATCATCACTCTCAATGCTGCCCATCATCCCTCTCAATGCTGCCCATCATTCTTTATTTATCTCTCGGATTGATCCAGGCTGATCTTTATGAGCGGGATATTCTTTATTGATCTCGAGTTAATATTTGTCGATTATTCCTGAGCGATAGTGAAATGACATCCTGAGCATATGAAATGACATCTTGAAAGATAGTGAGCGATTCTTTTGATCGCCATGATTATCTTTATTATTCGATGAGCCGATCGCGATTGATTCGACAGAGCTGATATTCGATAGCTTGATATCTCGACAGAGCCGATCTGATTAGTGCCCAGGCCTCTAGCTCCTCCTCCTCCTTGAAATTGCAGGGGCCTGGGGGTGTTTGTACAGTGGCGTTAGTGCAATGAGGTGGACTTAGTTAGATAAGTATGGGGAATGGCAGTTTCTTTGCTCTTGCTCTGCTGGCTCCAACCCAGGACACCTGGCTAAAGCAGTCCTTAACCATGAGGATTTCTTCTGGGGTCATGCTTCCAGTTTTTAGTGAAGGATCACAAAAAATATTTAGTGTCGTTCCATTGATTTTTTTCCCCCCTCAATTGAAGCTTTTTGAAATGTTTTTTGAATGGCCTTTTGTGTCAAACATGCCTTGTCTTAAAATGTCCTGTAATACTCTGTCCACACTGAATTACAGGCTCACCTTTTTCTCAATTCAGTGAGAGAGTTTTCAGTGTGATGAAAAGAATTACTTTAGCTTTCTGCCAGGGGCTCTGTCTGACCTTATAGAATTCAACATTTTGTCTCAATAGTTGGGCATGCTCATAACTTATCGGAACTGGAAGGGACCTGAGGAATTATTTCACTTTCCTGTTTTACATATGGAAACTCAAGGCTTAGATTGATGAATGCAAAGCTCGGTGTCACATGAGTGAAAATCTAGGATTGGAATTTGAGTCTCCTAACCCCAAGCTTTTGTTGAATCAACTGATTTTGTATAGTGTTTATTCAGGGAAGAGATATGAATAAACAGTGTCCTATGAGATGATAAATTGTGTATTTTTTCGAGCACCTGGAACATTGATTCATCTCTCCCTAAAAGATCTCAATGTTACTGACCTTTGATTCAGATATGTCCTTATTGCTATTGAAAGCAACAATACCAATCTAAAATTTTTGTTAGTTTTACAAGCCTAGCAATATGATTCTGAGGCCTGGTTTATACAGAAGCGGAAACATACTGGAAAAATGGGATAGGAGACTAAATGTCAGTGGTAAGGTATGCTCACTACACTGGTGATTGTCAGATATTCTACACAAAGGACATATTCGGCTGTTACTCACTTTTGTTATGCTTTTCCTCCTTGTAACTAAGAATTATCACTTTGTTTTTTTTCTCCTGGTCATAAAGAAATCATAGTTTTAGACCTTAAAGTGTGATTTTAATTGTCCTGTCACCTTGACAGAAATAATCTGATTTTCTTGACTCAGATTAGGAATTTTTGCTATCACCTTTTCTTAGCAAAATATGATTAATTAGCAAAGTTCTATAGAATGAATAATTACGTCTGTGTTCATCAGAAAACTCTTGAATTGTTCTAGTGAATTTAGTCCTATATCAGGGTGACTGTAGATAGTCCATCTTTGGGTTAGATATATGAGATATATGTCGGATGAGGAAATGGGTAGATTTGGGTTTAGGCCTGTGAGCATGTGTATGTGCATATGTACATATAGAAGTAAAATAATTGTAGATGTGCTGCTTTTTTTGGGATGATCTTCATCAGGTCCACCAAGCTGCTTCACCGTTTCCTGGAGAGATGGTCCTTTGACCTTTCATAGTGGTAATTTTAGCTTTCCACATATTTCTGTAGATGAATGTATCCAGGCAGTACATTGATGTGAGTTACCTTCTCCCTCCCATGTGGAGGAAAGTGTTGGAGGTGACAGTTCTTACGATGTGTAGCTTCTCACAGCCATTTTTGTAAATAGGCTTATCCATAGGCACTGTGGGGGCTTTAGTGGAAATCTTGGTGATGCCTGTAGGTTTTGGTTTAGGGATCCGTGTTGGGATTCTCTGCTTGCATACCTCCTTGATCTTGAATTAAACAAGAGAACAAAAGGTAATTAATGGTACAGTTGGTGGAGAAGCAGTCACTTCCAGCCTCCTTAGACTCCATTGTTTAGGACATGGAGTCAGTTTGGAGGATTTGGCTTTGAAAGTACCAGTTTCTGGGGATATATCAGATTAAAGATTGTCAGGTTGAAGAAAACAATGTCAGGAAGTAATCTGGTGTGTGTTGAATATGTGCTGTGTGCACAGTTCTTGATAAAGATAGTGGTAGATACGGAGATTAATAGATATTTGGCAATCACAGTGTAGTGAGACATATAAAAGAGTAGTGTCCCAAATTAATCTCAGCAAAGAGCCATGAGATTGCCAGAGCAAGGTTAATTTCAAATGAGATTGTCTTTAAGAGTGCTTCATGAAGAATATAGCATTTGACTTGGGCCTTTAGACTTTTAGAAGTTTTTGCAGTATGATTTTGCTGGGATGGGCAGCTCCAATGATGATTAGGGGAACAGCTTGGTAGTATGTATCAAGAACCTTATGAATCTTTTCTAGGATGTAGAGAGGCAGGCAAGGATATTTGATTTTAGCATTGTTTATAACGATGAAAAATGGACAGCTAAATGAATAGTATGTGTTAAATGAATTATAGTATAATTATGACAATATGCTATGTTAATGAGGCCAAAGCATCAGGAGAATGTTTACTTAGAAATGTTAAAAGTAGAATTTAAAACTGTATACATGCTTTAATTATTTACACACGAAAAGAAAATGCCAAAAGAAAATGCACCCATGCTATTGGTGGTTAACCCTGATTAGTGGACTTTTTATTTTTCTTACATTTTCTGTGTTCTCCACATATTTTATAGTAAATATGCTATGAGAAAAAGCAACACTAAATTGTTTTAAGAGATAAGAAAGGAAGGAAACAACTCAGAGATCAGGACGTTTCTGTGAACAACCGTATTATCCAAGCCATGAGCAGTAGAAGGTGCAGTTGAAGTCAGTGACGGACTAATCAAGTCCGCTAATATTGTGACTGTAGCATTAATAATAGCCTTCCCAAGATAGGTTTCTGTGATGTCCTGTAACTTTATCAAGATTTAGATTGGTTTTCCAATTTAGTGTACAAAAATGTATGTTGGGATCCTTTTTAAATTGTAGATTTCTGAATCTTACCCTATACGTTGTAATTCACTGGTTTGTGGATAGGTCCAGGAATGCACATTTTTAATAAACTCTCAGAGTGATTTCTTTGACTCAGGTGGTCGGCCTACCACACTTGGAAAAGTACTGCCATAATTGAACTTCCTTTAAATGTAAGCTTTATGTTTTCTTCACCTGAAACTCTGGCCTACCTGGGTATGCATAGTTCAATACTGTGAAAGGCCAGGACAGATTGGTATGACACACAGTATTGGTGGATCTCGGTTTTTTTGAGCAACACTGATATGTGTTGGTGAAGAAAATGTGTCTTGGAATGGTGGTCACTGATAACTTGCAGGCCCAGCTGACTGAAAGTTACTGGGCTACTACTTGTTTCCACACCATTGATGTGCAAGCTTTTGTTTTTTAGGTAACTCTTAATTTCATTACATAGTTTTTACCTCTAGATGGCAGCAAAGGCTTGTTATTTTATCAGAACACCCCCAATTGTCATTACCAAATCTTAAAAAAAAAAAAAAAAATGAGCCTAGGGCAGTGGCTCTCGCCTGTAAGCCCAGCACTTTGCAAGGCCGAGGTGGGCGAATCACTTGAGGTTGGTTGTTTAAGACCAGCCTGGGCAACATAGTGAAACCCTGTCCCTACTGAAAATATAAAACAGCCGGGCGTCATGGCGTGCTCCTGTAATCCCAGCTACTTGGGAGGCTGAGGCAGGAGAATCACTTGAACCCGCAAGGCGGAGGTTGCAGTGAGCCAAGATTGCAGCATTGCACTCCAGCCTGGGCCACAGAGCCAGACTCTGTCTCAAAAAAAAAAAAAAAAAAAGTGTTTTTTTTTTTTTCTTGGACATGTTTCAGTAAATGAGGTATGGAGCATTAAAATGTGTCATCTCTTGGATCATTTTTATACAGCATTATGTCAAATAGCTCCAAGAAAGTTTTGTCCAAATTTGGAATGCATATTACAAGAGAACTCCATGCATCTAGCTCTTTTAAAAAGACCACACAGTGAATGTTCTACTCAGAGTTGGAGGCTCCTGGGTTTCATCAGAAAGCAGATGTCCTGGAGGAGATTAAGCAAGTTGGAAAACTCATTCATAGAAGAAAACGATTTTTTAAAAAACGCTTAACCCAGTTCAACATGAAGACTGGGATTTGGAATGGATTAAAAGTCTGAAGGATGTTGAGTTCAATGAGGCAGAAGAAGTGGTTCCACCTAGGGAGCAGTAGAAAGAAGAGGAGTATATTTGTGGAATATATTAAATTTCAAAGGTGCTAGTTTGTTTTATCCATAGATTCTCAAAAGAAAACTAGCAATCGGCTGGGCGCGGTGGCTCACGCCTGTAATCCCAGCACTTTGGGAGGCCGAGGCGGGCGGATCACGAGGTCAGGAGATGGAGACCATCCTGGCTAACACGGTGAAACCCCATCTCTACCAAAAATGCAAAAAATTAGCCGGGCATGGTGGTGGGCGCCTGTAGTCCCAGCTACTTGGGAGGCTGAGGCAGGAGAACAGCGGGAACCTGGGAGGCGGAGCTTGCAGTGAGCAGAGATCAGGCCACTGCACTCCAGCCTGGGTGACAGAGCAAGATTCCATATGAAAAAAGAAAAGAAAAACAGAGGAGAAAAGAAAAGAGGAAGGGAGGAAGGGAAGAAGGAAAAAGACTTAGCAATCTAGAAGACTCCCTGTTTATAGAGAGTCATTAAGAGGCATTGAGTCATAATGATCAAAAGAAGTATGGAAAGGTGAAGTGTTTTCAGTTGTATTCAAAGTCTCAGTTCGATAGCCCAATTTCTACACGACTCTTTTGTTCTTTCACATTATCATGGAGTGCAAATGTACCAGAACAATATCAACGTTTATGGAGAAACTATCAGATCTCAGATAGCTGGAGTCAGGATGTTTCATTTTCTGTAAATGAAATTAATTTTGTAAGTGCTTTGAACTTTTTGAACTGTATTGGCAACATGTTGTGTAGAAAGCAGTGTTTTCTCAGGAGTGGTCCTGACTCCAGGGACTGCATCACACTTTAGCTCTAGAGGTTGAGAAGTTGAAGACTCCCAGAGACCTCTGGTCATTTTGATATGTGGTAATTCAGGTGGCGTGGGACGGTGGTTGGATTCAGGGCTGCTTACTCCCTCGGGGACTCAGCTGTGGAATGCTTGGCCAAGGCCATGTGTTACCAGAATTGACAGTGTTTTTGTAGTTTTGTTTTTATCTCAGTGTTTAATGGGAAAGTATATATGTAATGATGATGGATATGGTGATGAAAAGGAGGAAGTGCTAAACTGAAGAAAAATATATTTGAAATATGATTGCCTTCTTTTCTTTTGTCTTTTATATTATTTGACAAATCACTGCTAATTTATGGGGAGTGGTGGAATGGAAATAAGAGATAATCTGGCAGCTAGCCCAAAATTTCATAATGATGCTTTGGCTTTTTTCTCTTGATTTTCTCAGAGCTCCCCCATTAAACAATAAAACTTATCAGTACAGGTTTTACACTTTATACAGGAAAGGGTCTTTCAAAGGGAAGCCCTTTGATTTGATTAGCTCATTCTCATTAACCTCTTATGAGAGATCATTTGGTTTTAAATAGTGTTCTACTGCTGTGGTTTATATTAAAGAGTTGTCCAGTATCTGATGCAAAGGTTAGAGTAAATAGGTGCCTTTATTCTATAATGTATCATGATTTGTGGTTGTACCTAGTCACCTCCCAGTCTCTCTTTCTGTGGAAATTATTCATTCGGCAGTGGGGGCAATCCAAGAATAAACATTGAAATAAAGTTTTCAAAATCCCTCCAAACCCCGTTGCCCCCACTTTGTGTCAGACCAAGCATCAGATGTAGCAATACTTTGTTAAAATAAAATATACTAACCTTTAATACTTGTCTTCCTTATTTGTCCTCTTTTTATCCATCTGTGAACTTTTTTCCTTTTACCTTAGCTTTTCTTTTGTTGTATCCTTTCCTCCCTCCCCTCTCCTATTTCTTCCTCATTTCTTCATTTGCACCCATTTAATTGTTTTAGTCATTCTCAGGGTTACATCTTATAACAGCCTTTGGGTAGTATCTACAGCACAAGCAGTGGAGCCAGTCTTGGGTCTTCATTCTAGTTTTGGCACTAACTTGCTGTGTCTCTTTGAGCAAACACTTTACCCATGTAAACCTCAGTTTCCTCATCTGTAATCTTCATCTGGGGATTAAAATACCTACTTGTAAGTTTTCTTTGGGGAGTAGAGACATTGTGTAGTAAAGTCCCTGGCCCATCTAAAGTTTCGGGTAAGTGTTAGTCGTTCCTGTTGTGATCATCATCGTCATCATCTTTGTCTTTTTCCTTATATCACTTCTTAAGATGCCTATTTCTTGGTCATAATCCTAACTTCTTTGATGGTTTTTACCTTTCTTGTTTTCCTGCTTTATCTCTTAACTATCCTCTCTCTAATTATTTATGGGCAATATGTTACTAAGGGTAGGAATTAAGGCAGCTGAATAAGCAGCACTGATTGCTGGGCTGTACTTCTAACCACCTTTGACCCAGAAATGGCCCCCTCACATGTCCTTTACTCTCCTTACGCTACTTTGTCTGGTCCTTGTGAATCTTTCTTTTTTAGAGTTCACCTAGAGACATTATCTGTTCTTTCCTGTTTTCATGTCTTTTGTTTGAAAAATGCAGTAGTTCTATTAGATCACCTATAAAGTCCTTTGGCCTTGACATTCTGTGATTCTGTGAAAAGAACAAATGCAGGCCAGCTATGGCTACCAGGTGCCTTATTAGCCATATGAGCCTTTGTTGAGCACCTACTATGAGCACTATTTAAGTCCTGGATAGTATAGGACTGTGGTTCTTAAATTTTATATGCCCAGAGAGCCTGTTAGGATGCAGAATCCCTGCAGTGGGAATTAATAGGTCTGGGAATGTAAAACTCTGCAAAGTCATGTGTGTTTCTGATGAAGGTGGTCAATGACTGCATTTTAAGAAACACTGATATAAGGAGTTAAAAAATAAATGATAACTAATTCTTGCTTTTGAGATGATAGTGTAGGAGGGGTAACAAATGATTATGAGGCAGAATGATGTGCAATAATAGAATTACAGACAGCAGTTTTGGAAACTCAGTGGAAAACTAAAAAGTAAGGAAGATTTTCCATAGGAAGTGACACATGAGGGATGAGTAGGATTTTAGTATGAGGAACAAAGGAAGAAGAGTATTTCAGCCCTACAACCAGCATGATCAAAGGTAAAGCCCAGTAGTATGTGGGAGGATAGTTAGTATGTTGTCCTGGTGAAGGTGTGGGGATATGTCTAGAGTTTCAAAGGGAGATGAAACGAAAGATGAAGGCCATGATAGAAGGTTTGGACTTTAGGTGCTAAGCAATTTTAAGTACTATTTTCTGGGAGGCTGGAGAATTGCCAGGATCAGAATGGTATTTAAGGCTGGATTATAGAGGTGAGGATTTAAATGTAGTAGATTAACTATCTTATAGTACCATCTGTCCTCAAGTCTGAACTTGGGGAGTAGTAGTACAAATAAGCGGGGAGGACAGAGAAGGAAAGAATATGATAGAGAGGAGGATAAGCAGAGAAGTGGGGAATAGTTCCCAGATGTTGAACCTGAGCAGTGGGGAAGGTGATGGACCATCATTAGAGGTGAGACAAAAAACAGTTCAAGAAAGATAGTAGATTGGGTTATGGGCATCTGCTAAGTTTGAATTGTATAGTTGGGCCTTCCATGTGGAACTGTTTGGTAGAGTTGAAATACTGAAGATGTTGCTTTGAGGATCATGATAGAGAAATTGTTGATACTATTCAAGTGTCTGAGACAGCCAGAGAGAGAAATGTAATTCCCACTCAGCTGCCACTCTTTTCTTCTCCCACCATAGGTACTTCTACATCCCTTTCCCAGAGCCTGAGATGAATTTTGTGGGATCCTCCCATGTGCCCACATCCTCTGCACAAGGCCACTTTATCTTACTGATAAGAATGTAACTAGTTCTGAGAACAGCCACCTAAGGAGGCATTTCTTCCCACTACTTGAACAGTGCATGGTGATTGAACCATTATCCAGGGACTGATTGGCTTGCTAGGGGAAAGGAAATCCTGCGCCTCTCTTCCAGTAACCTGGCTGGCCCCTCGGCCATTGTGTCTGATCCAAGCAGACGGATTACCTAAACTTGTACTCTCAGAAGGGTTTGCCACTTTGTGGCACAGAGCCATGCAGTAAGGACAGGATAGCCTCCCCAAAGCATATTTACTTCCTCATTGGCAGTCTGAGAAAAACCTGGAGTAGGACCATATTTGATAAGTTTGGCCTAAAAAAATAGTAATCGTCCGTTGTTCTCCCTAGTCTTCTCATTGTCCTTAGAAGCTATAATCAGCAGCCTCAGAAGCATTTATATTTTTCGGTTTCTGTAATTAATATATACTCTTATAATCAGAAAATTTCATATGAAATAAATGGGCTGCTTATGTAAATTACTATGAGAGCTGTTCTCAGGATGATCCCTACTCACTGATTTCCTCCCTGTTGTCCTAAAGGAATAACTGTCTGTCTCTTGTGTTATGGAACTTTTGAGGACCTCTTGCAGTTTTTAGTTAGCTCCTGTTTATATAAAACAGTGGTTTTCTAAGGCTTAAAAAATGACTGATCTCAGGCATAGTGAATTCAGGCAAGAACACTATGAAAAGGCATAAGAATAGAAAAAGAATAGCTTTTTTTTGTTAAAGAGAAGAGAGGAAAAAAAACAACAAAACAGCCAAACCACTAATTGTAAAGGATAGTAATGCATTTTTAAGGAATTACTTTGAGTTGTTCGAAGAGTGTCTGTGTTGATGCAGATTCTTGTATGGTGAGGGGAGACATAGGAGCCAACTTGACAACTTTCCTTTGCCATGGCAGTTTTTACTTGGGATGCTTCCTTGGTTTGCAATTTTGTACTCCTGAATTTGGAGACTGACAAGGTTGAACCCTAACACTTCTCCTTCTGACCTGGGAAGATACATAGTGATTATTTCTAAAAAATGATTCTGAGAGTGCCAGTCTTTCCTTATTAAGTTACAGTGTTCCTTGAGAAATAGAAATCCAGATTTAGAGTGTACCATCTGGGAAAATTTTCTGTTTCTACAACGGCAGAATCACACCAAATGTGGCCTAAGTTGCTGGTGCTAGTCTTTATAATGGCTGGACCTTGACCCCTTGATTGCCTTTTCTGAAAGTCTTGGGTCATTATCAGGATTGTCAAGGCAGCCACCTGCTTTTAAGCTTAGGTGTGCAATGGTTGTGATGCTCCTTCCATGAGTCATTTTCACTCACTTCTGATGCTTTTCTCTCCCATCATCTCTGAGGCTGATCAGGTACCTCCTGCTCTGCACATATTGATGTTCTTCATGCTTGGCATTTGTGCCCTTTGCTTACAGAATCTTGCCTTAGGATAGAGTGGACACTGACTGCACCTTTTGTGTTCTGAGAACAGTGTCCTAATGAGAACATGAGCTTCTCTTTGGACTTGCTTTCTCACATCTCCTATCCCAAGTGCCGTCACCAGGTCAGTCTTCCCCGTGCCTGCCCATTTGTGTGGGGCTTGGCTTCTCACATTCATTATCTCTTGTCACCCTAACAGTGGCTTCAGGGAGGCAGGTGGAGTTGGAAGGAGAGGCAAATCACTATTGGCTATGGTGATCATGGAAGGTTTCAGAAGAGGCGAGCATTGATACAGACCTTTCAGTGTGGGTCTTATTTCACTTGACAAGAGATGAAAATTGTGTCCATGTAGAGAAGTGGGGAGGAGAAAGGGGAAAGCCCTGCATATGTTTAGGGACATTCTGAGTGTTCTGGCTGAAGTGGCAGATTTGTGAGGTGTAGCACAAGGAGGCAACATTAGACAACCTGTCTATCACCACAGAGAGTGGAAAGGATCAAATTCAACTTATAATGAATTTAAAACCCCTTGCAACTCAGTGTGTTGCCATGGAAAGAGAATGGGGCAACAGAATCAGACCTGTTTTCACTCCTCAGTTTTGTGACATACTAACAGAATGACCTGGAACAGCTTTCCTTATGTGTCAGAGTTTTAATCTACTTATCTCTAAAGTTGTCATAATACCCACTTTCTAAGGTTGTTGTATAATAAAATAATGTTATATAATGGATTTGTTTTTTGTCCTCTCTTTTTTAATGTTACCTCACTACGCAGAAGCCTTCTGTGAAGACAGAGACTCCCTAGTGCTGTATTCATGGTTCTTCACAATCTAACCGGTCTGTGCCCTTTAAGCCTTACCCTGCCCCAACCATCTCAACTTCATCCATATTGCACTGCTCACTGTTCCTTGAATGTTGATTATCTGCCCTCCTGCCTGCCCCCACACCTTTACCTTGTGGGCACCTCTTTGGAGCACCTTTCTTTCTTCTCTGTATCCTAGTCCTCCCCATCCTCCATCCCCTGCTCAATCCTCATCTGTTTCTGAAGCCTGATCCCCAAATCCCACCTGAGAGTAACCTGCTCTTCCTCTAAATTCCTGTAGTACTTACTGTCTATACAGTTCCTTCTCTCTGTTGAGCTCTTAGTTACCTTTTAAGCTACCCCTTAACTCCTGCCTTTTATTCCAAACTTGAATGTCTGCATAGCTGCCTAGCACAACAACGAGCAGTATTGCGTGCTTCATAAATGTTTGTTGGTTCATTCTTGTAGGTGAATGGTTGAGGAATGAAGGAAGCCTGTATCCTAATAGAAGACGTTAATGCCTGTAGTGGTTATAAGCTAATAATACAGAGGGAATTGCAGCTTCTCAGAGAGGACCTTTTAGAACGGTCTAAACAGTAGAGAGTTATCTCTTCAGTTCTTGGGATTCCTGCTGAAAACTAATTCCCTTCTCCCCCAACTCCATTTAAAGCCGGGGTGGTTGATTTCTAGACTCTTATTTCTCCCAAGGGCACATGAGAAATGGAAAGCTCTAGTTGAACTGAAAATTCTAGTTTAGAATTCAGGTATCTTTGAAAGAGACAGAAGTACAAAATACTGTAATAATGCAAATATAAATGTTCAAGTATGAACATGCTCTTGGGCCAGTCTGTCAAGTAAGTGGAAACAATTATGCAACAAAACTCTTCAGTATAGGTTTTTAAAGTTGCTTTGAGGCTTATGTTTAGTCAGATTCAAGGTTCTCATCTCTAGACACCAGACATGAGTTTTCATATGAGTTGTCAAATTTTTCCCACAGTAAGTTATGTAAGAGTGGAACTGGCTTATAGAGTCACTTGGTCCATCTCTTTAATGTGGTGATTTTTAACCAGAGGGCAATTTTGCCCTCCAGGGAACATTTAGCCATGTCTGGAGACATTATTAACACAGTTGGGGGATGCTACATGGTGTGTAAGTAGAAGCCGGGAGTGTTCCTAAACATCATACCATGCATAAACACCTCCTGCTTCCCCACAACAAAGAGTTCCTGGGCTGAAACCATTAATAGTCCTGAAGTTGAAAAAAATGCTCTAATGGGGAGAAAAAGCTGATATGATTAGGGGTAAAAAATTAATTTGTAAAATCTGGTTTTTTTTTTTTGAGACAGAATCTCAACAGAGCTGTGAAGCTCTGTTGCCCAGACTGGAGCGCAGTGGCACAATCTTGGCTTACTGCAACCTCTGCCTCCCAGGTTGAAGTGATTCTCCTGCCTCAGCTTCCCAAGTAGCTGGGATTACAGGTGTCCGCCACCATGCCTGGCTAATTTTTGTATTTTTAGTAGAAACGGGGTTTTACCATGTTGGCCAGACTGGTCTTGAACTCCTCACCTCGTGATCTGTCCGCCTTGGCCTCCCAAAGTGCTGGGATTACAGGCATGAGCCACCATGCGCAGCCAATTCATAGAATCTTAGAGAAAGAAATATCTACTAGTTTTGACACCTATAAGTGAAAAAATGAGGAAGAAGTTTAATTTCTGGAGGAAAAAAACTCATGTAGGTTGTTGGCTTATTTATGCCCCGACCTTATTTCCCAAAAGGAATTTTAAATGATTTAAGGAGGGTGGTAAGATTTCAAATTCAGAAGTCCCTGGAAGTTAGAACCAAATGTGATCTTAAAGATCACCAAGTTCAATTCACTTATTTCACAAAGGTTAAATGACTTGTCCAGGGCCTCACAACTGACTAGAAAAGGCATAAACCAGAGCCTGATCTATTTGCCTGCCTCCAGTGCTCCTTCGCCTAACCACTTCACTTAACTGAGTCTTCCTCTGTGAAACTTTCTAATCTACTGTAGCCTTCCTTAATCTCCAGTTTATTGGTAGAGATTGACAGTTTCCCACTTGATTAAATGTTGTCTGATACTCTTGTTTCTTGTTTCATTTCTTGCCCAGGTTAATAAGCTCTTCAAGGGCAGTGAATCTTTCATCTCCATAATATCTGCCCCAGTGGCAAGTAAGAGGTACACAGTTTAGTGTGTCATGATCAGTGGATTGATCGATTGTGTACATGTGATGCTTTGAAGAAAACAGATTGCACACTAAGATGCTGTGCATGTCACTGAGACACAAGTTTTGTTGCATAAGGATCATTTCTACTCACTTGATTGACAGATTGGTCCAGAGCATGTGCACATTTGAACATTTATATTTGTGTTAATACCTTGTACCTTTGTCTCTTTCAAAGATATCCTATTATAAACTAGAGTTTTCAGATAAACTGGAGCTTTCCATTTCTACTATGTCTGTGGCAGAAAAAGAGTCTAGACAACCAACCACCTTTACCTTTTGCCAGAACAGCAGATAACTCCCTCTACAGACCTTTCTAAAAGATCCTTTCTGAGAAGTCTCAATTCCCTCTGTCTTAGCTTGTAACCACCACAGGCATGAATGTTCATTAGTAACCTACCCTCCACCTATCCGAAAACCTCAGGAATGGCTGAGGACGAGGTGTAGGCTTTGTAGGTCTGTAGGGTTTATATTTGTATATTGTAGTTGTCCAAACATGGCTAGCCTTTAAAGAGCTAAACAAAACAGAGGCACAATCCTATCATAAAAACGGACT
Source organism: Papio anubis (assembly GCF_008728515.1). NCBI lineage: Eukaryota > Metazoa > Chordata > Mammalia > Primates > Cercopithecidae > Papio > Papio anubis. Next base: position 19,772,958 of record NC_044977.1, read on the forward strand.
AAGGACATGAATAGACAATTCTCAAAAGAAGATATACAAATAGCAAACATATATAAAAAGATGCTCAACATCACTAATTACCAGGAAAATGCAAATCAGAACCACAGTGCGATACCACCTTACTCCTGCAAGAATGGTCATAATCAAAAAATTAAAAAATAATAGATGTTGGCGTGGATGTGGTGAAAGGGGAACACTTCTACACTGTTGGTGAGAATGTAAACTATTAGTACATCCAGTATGGAAAACTGTGGAGATTCCATAAAGAACTAAAAGTAGATCTATCATTTGATCCAGCAATCCCATTCCTGGGTATCTACCCAGAGGAAAAGAAGTCATTATATGAAAAAGGTATTTGCACATGCATGTTTATGGCAGCACAATTCGCAATGCAAAAATATGTAACAAGCTCAAATGCCCATCAATCAATGAGTGGCTATAGAAAATGTGGTATATATACATGGTGGAATACTACTCAGCCATGAAAAGGAATGAAATAATGGCATTCGTAGCAACTTGGATGGAACTGGAGACCATTGTTCTAAGTGAAGTAACTCAGGAATGGAAAACCAAACATTGTATATTCTCACTCATAAGCGGGAGCTAAGCTATGAGGACACAGAGGCGTAAGAATGAGACAGTGAACTTTGGGGACTCAGGGGAAAGAGTGGGAGGGGTGTGAGGGATAAAAGACTACACATTGGGTACAGTGCAAGTGATGGTTGTACCAGAATCTCAGAAATCACAACTAAAGAACTTATGTAACCAATCACCACTTGTTCCCCCAAAACCTATTGAAATAAATAAATAAAAACAGAGGCAAAAAAAAAAAAAAAAAAGATGGTCTCAGGTAGCCCCTTAGATATCATACCAGGACCGTTTGGCTGTGGGGAGGAAGAATAACTCACTAAAATAAGAAAACTAGTTTCAGTTTTTCAAAACAGATTGCCTCAAATAATAAGATAAGTTTTATTTCTCTTCATCAACAGCTTTGACAATGAAATTTTAAATGATGTCACAAGTGATTATCCCTGGGATAGCTGACTGCAATGCCAAAGGTTATTCCTGAATACATTTTTATGGCAGCATTCTAAGTGTAAAACCTGGTACCTGATGGAATGTTGACAGATTTGTAAGTGCTCCCATGTAAATGGTGTTAATTCATTATCAAATTATGAAGTACTTAGAGGTGTTGGCCAGTTAACTCGCTAGACTCCCTCAAGATTCCTTACCCTACAGTGTTGCCTTTGGGGGATGCCTGCTCTGATGTATTGACTGCCCAAAAGCTTTACCCTTCTTGATGTACCTTGAGGAATGGAAAGGGTGCATCTGCTGGAAAGGAAAGGGCTTGGAGTTTAAGTAAAATGAATTTAAGTGGGGTTTAAGGTTTGAGAACCTTAGCAAACTACTTGTCTTCCTTGCTCTTTCTTGTATTTGCTTCACTGTGCCATAAGTTGAATGGAGTCCTTTGTTTTGGTTCATCTAACTGCCGTATTTAATGTGTGTTCTGGACCCTTCCCAAAAAATGCGACAGAGTTAAGTTGAGGGCCTGGGATCTGAGAGAGAAACAGACCTTGTAGGTGTCAGACAGCCTGCTGCAGCTCAGCCAAAGATTTAGGCATCTATGCTTTGCTACAGTTATAAAACTGGGAATCTTCCCACCCAATAAAATGGGAGTTTTTATTGAGCTTTCCTTTTAAATAAAAAGAAAACGTGGAGAATAAGCCTTCTATTTGTCATGCCAGCCACTAGAGGGTAGAGTAGCCACACTTCCTAGGACAGGTGTAATTTAAACAGAGGGACTGTGGTCAGAACACATTTGCCAGTGCTTGTCAATGCAGATGCTTTTTGACTTATGATAGGGTTAAAACCACATAAACCCACTGTGAGTTGAAAACTATTAAAAGTTGAAAATATGTTTAATACACCTAACCTACTGAATATCATAGCTTAGCCTAGCCCACCTTAAACATGCTCAGAGAACACTTTCATAAATCTACAATTGGCCAGAATCGTCCAGCAGCACAGCAGCACACTGTAGAACAGGGGCCCCTAAAAAACAAGCCATGGACTGCTACCAGTCCGTGGCCCGTTAGGAGCCGAGTGGCACGCAGAAGGTGAGTGGCTGCCTCCTGTCAGAACCAGTGTGGCATTAGATTCTCATAGGAGCACGAACCCTATTGTGAACTGCACATGCGAGGGATCTAGGCTGAGCACTCCTTATGAGAATCTAGCTAATGCCTAATGATCTGAGTGGACAGTTTCATCCTGAAACCTTCCACCCAACCCCCCGGCCATGGAAAAATTATCTTCCATGAAAACAGTCCCTTGCGCCAAATTGGGAACTACTGCTGTACAGTATCGGTTGTTTACCCCCATGATTGTGTGGCTGACTGGGAGCTGTAGCTCGCTGCCACTACCCAGCACTGGGAGAGAGTATCTTACAGCATATTGCTAGCCCAGAAAAAGATCAAAATTTGAAGTACAGTTTCAGGGTACAACTAACCAGCAGAAGAGTTTGTTAAAATGCAGCTTTCTGGGCCTCTGCCCCCAGAGGTTCTGATTTGATAGCTCTGAGTAGAACTTAATATCAAGGGATTCTCATACAGATATCTTGGATTTTACTTTGAGACACGCTGATCTGTAAGAGTTTTGGGGCATGCATTTTTTCCTGACTATCTTTTCTCTTGGGATTACAAAGCAAAATGATTATCTGGAGAAAAAAAATCTGAACAATAACAGAAACCAGGGTATAGGAAAAAGCTAGAGTGTTGGTTAATTTAAAGGTCTTTCCCTGCCTTTGTTTAACATATTTTAAAAGAGACTTACTTTATAAATATTCAGGATCAAAGAAACTACTAAAACGTTTTTATTGGGAGTTTTACTTCAACCAGTAAAGACCATGGAATCCTTAGACTACAAATCTCTAAACATTTTTGATAAAATATCCCTTCTATGACCATCTCACAGCTCCCCTAATTTTATCCTTTATGGGTTATGTGGTTTGGCTCTGTGTCCTCACTCAAATCTCCTAACTGTAATCCCCATGTGTCAAGGGAAGGACCTGGTAGGAGGTGATTGGATCGTGGGGCGGTTTCCCCTGCTGTTCCTGTGCTGTTCTTGTGGTACTAAGGGAGTTCACATGAGACCTGATGGTTTAAAAGTGGCAGTTTCCCCTGTGCAGTCTCTGGCTCTCTTGCTGCCTGGTAAGATGTGTCTTGGCTTTGCTTTGCCTCCTGCCATGATTGTAAGTTTCCCGAGGCCTCCCCCAGCCATGAGGAACTATGAGTCAATAAAACTTTTCTTCTTGATAAATTACCCAGTCTCAGGTATTCTTTATAGCAGTATAAAAATGGACTAATAAAAATGGATGTCATGAAGACCCCAAGCCTAATGTCTTAGCATTGTAAAATATAGTTGTGGAGACCTTACAAAGAGTGTATGTAATTTTATCATGATCTTGATTGAACAAGTATTGCAATTCTTTCTTATGTGTAAAGATTCAAGTGTAGTAATGCACAATGAATGCCCTTCTAGTAGGGATGACAATTTTATTTTTGTCAGTGCCCCTAGAGAGCAGTGGCATCCTCTTGGGGAAACTTTTGCCATTACTTTTAAATAGAAAAAACATGATAAAATCATTCAAATCTGTGATAGGATTCTACCATTTAAAGAGTTAAAGAGTTAGTGGGAATGTGAGTAAAATGAAACTGGGTTCTGAAGCCAGGACTTAGACTAATGAAAGGTTGGTATGAGTTTTTCAGAGAGACGAAAAAACAGTCTGTCTTCTGTGAGCACTCATGGACCAAAGAATACAACCCTCCACCCCCACATATTTCATATGAAGATTTCTGAAGATTTTCCAGTGTCACTTCCTTTTTCCTTCCTGGTTTTTGGGGGAGTTCTATGATTATATGTTAATGAAAAAGGAAGTTCTGTAATCTTCCAATCTCTTCTCTCTCTCTCTCTCCTCTCACACGCACACAAAAAAATATAAGAAACCTTTTTAAAATTAAAGGCCAGATATCTACAGTGTCTCATTTTAGGTGAAATTCTATAGAAAAAAAGATGTTTTGCAGAAATTATGCTGCTGTTATGATGATCTTTAATTGTAATAATGTACACGTTATTAATCTGTCTTCTAAAATTTATTTTGATGCTGATACAAATTATTATACTAAAGGAATCCTCCCAGTAGAGGTACTTCTGAAAAAGAGGTGTTCCTTGAAGGTTTGGTGAATCTCCAGTTATGTTAGATTAACTACTTAGGCAGCCTCTATATAGTTAAAATCTGGAACAAATTATTAAATGAGAATTTGTGCATTATAATAATAGAACACAGGACTTACGGTGTTAACTTTATTATAGAGAATTGCTGTGGCTCACATAAGAAATTGAACCCTTTCAAAATGGGTGGGCTGATGAATAGCCCAAATTTGGCTCCCAAACTCTATTAGTTACAAGTGTGCCAAGAATGCATTTCTACCCTTCTCTCATCCCCCACCAGCACTTGGAGCAGCCAAGAGGAACCTGGGGTGATGGGAATCCCTTGGCTGGTTATCTCTGCCTCTTTATCTGTTTCCCCCAGTGCCACCCAAGCATGTGTTTTGTTTATGCCATTATGTGACAAAGTTGAGAAGACTTTGTTCTTAAATTCTTTGCGATTTCCATTGTTCATAATTTTATGACTACTTGATTGATGCCTTCCAAAATATTACATATACCCGCTCTCAGTAACTAGAAAAAGATCTCATGAAGCAGCAGCATTATCATTGTCTGTTTTGAAAGAGCTAAAATTAAGTTGGCCATTCCTTCTAGAGTTCTGGCCCAAGGTGACTTAAAAATAGTTTTAATAAACATTTAGACCATCTTGTATTTTGTAATACAGTTGGGTCACTGCTGATTCCTAAGATAAATGTGTTTAAACAGAAGCTTTCTCATTCATCAGCAGCCTCAGCTTTCATCCAAATTTATTTAATGATGATGCAAGCCCATAGCGTTGGTGTTGCAGTTCGTCACCATGGAAGTGTTTCTGTCAACAAATCCTTGCTTTACCATCATGAAATTGATTTTGCAGGGGAAAGGAGGATGATTGTGAAAGCTTTCTTCTACTCTTAAAGATCTTCACAGTTTGCCTGGATGTCTAAATGAATTGTATTTAAAATCAATAACTGGCAATAAAATTAACCACACTAAATTAACAGTTATGAGGTTAGAAAAAGGGAAATGGCAATAAGCTACTTGGTCTGAAATCGTCTTTTTGGAATGTGACTTGGAGACCATACTTGTAAGTTAAAATGTTCCCTGAAAGCTGTTGTTCTCTGCTCAGAAGTATAGATTATCCCCAGGGAGTCCCGTGAAGCAGATAACAGAATTTCTAGGATGATTTGGCTGAGTTTTTCTCATCTATATTGTAAATGGCATAATAATCACAGAAGAAATTCACACTATATTACTTCTTTCAACTAATATACTGTATTTTTTTTTTAAATATGCCTTTTCTATAACTTATGTCATAACTATCTTTGGCTTTTATGTGCTTGTTTAAAAAAAAACTGTAAAAGTTAAAAAAAAAACAAACCTATAAGCTTCTGAATACAGGCCCTTTATGAGCAGGGTAGGTAGCACCTACATTAAGTAATTCAGACTATTTTGGGAACCACATAGGTAAGAAACAAGAATGACATTTTCTTTTTTTTCTTTTGCTTTGAAGCGGAGTGTTCAGGAGTTTATGTCACAGTGGCTGGTTCCAGATTTGGTTGCAGACATATGTGTTCTGTGGGAGTTTTGATCTCTGGTAGAAATATAGTCGACTCTTGATTGTCAAGGTTAACTACATTTCCAAATGTACTTTCTCTGGCTTTCTATCACATGTCAGAGCTTTTAAATTTTACCATCTGCTTATATGTGCTCATGAAAACCAAAATTATTCAGTAGTATTTTATTTCATTATTATCATAAACATTTAAGTTCCTAATGTAGTCTGAGCACTGTGTTGGGCTCTAGAGATACTGAGATACATCCCAAGCATGAAGTTATGTTTGCTTCTGAAAGATCTTATAGTTCACTTTGAAATCAAAGAGATGTAATTTTTATTTATTTGAACCACTTTTCCCTCTTCTAATATGTGATTAGAAGTTGACCGTAAATGGGACATAGGTCCTGTTTAAGGAAGAATTAATAGAGACTATAAGCAAAAGACAAAATTCTATTGTACATGCAGAAATATAACACAGAATGACCAAAAGAAAATTCAGCAAGCAATGGTAAAAATAACAAATTATTTACTGTTTTATAATGTTAAAGTATTTCGCCAAGACAAGTTGCAGTCAAATTAAAGTGAGTTATGGAAAATGAAATACATAAAGATGTATTTATACAAGTGCAGACTAAATATATTTTCCATACAAGTTTGTAAATGAAAAGATATACAGTAAGTGCACACTCGATATGACTATGCAGGCAACAGTTAGTTTCAGATACTCTTGTATAGTTCATGCACAAACCTTCCCAAAGTACGAGTTCAGTCAGTCTTGGGGGATATGGAGGGATGATTAAAAAAGGATTGAGTTCCTTGCAAAAATATCAGTATGGACTGGATGAGGGTGAGCGTGGTCAGTTATATATATTACTTACTGTAATTTGTGATTGTCGAGGAAGAGATGTGGCTGTTGGTGTGATAGTAATACTGCTGGTGACTTTATTGGTTGTTTTGTTTAGTGCCCCATTAATTAAGCCTTGAGTTCGGTTATCCTGCAGTGGTGCTGAAGGGCTGGCAGGTCCCACAGGGCTGGCTACAGCTTGCATGTAAGGACTTCCTAAGTGAATGTGGATTTTATTATCCTCAGTAGTTATCACACTTGAACTATTACTGTTTGAACGCTGAAACTGCCATGATGACTGCCGGTCCGGGGAGACTCTGAATATCGCATGCTTGGCACTGATTTCTATTGGTTCTGGAGAGCGTCCCTGCTCAGGAGAGCTAGCTGAACCAGTCACAGCCAAAACCTGAATAGGGGACATTGTCCTTTCTGGAGTTAGAGAACCACAAGACTCTGGGGTCTGTGCTCTGGCAAAAGTTGCCATGGTAATTGGGGACATGCCTTGTTCTAAATTCATGAGGTCTTCAGTAGAGGTTTTGGATTTTACTGGTGTTATGGAGGCATTTTGGAGGATGGTTATCCTTTGCTTTGGCGTGCCACAGTTCGGTATCACTGCAGTACTCGTGTAAGAGTGAGGACTCTCTGTAGTCGGGCTTGTGATTTCAAGAGTGGCTGTGTTTTGTACATGGTCTGGAGTAACCTTTATATGAAGTGGCTGCCCAGGTGTGTGGCTTAGGACTAGATCTCCAGGTTGCACAAAGTTGGCATTGGGTTTAGTTTGTATTTTTCCATTCTGAGGATGGCCCTCCTTGGATTTCATCCAGGGAATCCATAGCTTTCTGTTAACAGGACATGGAGTAGACTGGCTGCATTTGAAGGACAGCACAGATCCCTCATCATTAGGGTCCTCGTCTTGATCCTCACTCTCCTCATATAACTGACCATTGATGACTGCACGTTCCAGAGGAATGAGGCTCTTGTAATCAGGTGGTTCATTGTCTACTGCTTCTGTCTGAACTTCTTTAGAAAATACTTGAGTATCGGAAATTCTTCTTCCATTGAGACTAGGCCTGAGGCTCTTACTGAAATGCCAGTACCTCTCTAACTCCTTAGTGAGGTTTTCAATCTCTCTTCCTAAATCTCTGTTCCTGTTTTCTTGTTGATTTAGTTTTTTTTGCAGGACTGAGTGATCTCCCTGGAGGTGACATATTAGGTCTTCAGTTGCCATGTATTCATGAATTTTCTCTTTTAATGCATCCACTTCTCTTGAGAGGTGCCCTGACTTAGCTTCTTCTTCTTGAAGCCTTTTGAAAAGCCATTGTTCATGGCTGGTCTCTGTCTTTTCTGCTAATTTGTACTTAGCAAGTTCCATTTTAACATGCTCCAGCTCTTTAGATAAAAATTGAGCTTTGTCTCTTTCATTAGCGTACCTTCGTTCTAGAGTCTCATATTCATCTTCTGTTTTCATGAGGTCGTCCTCAATGGCTTTCATGTCCTTTAGCTTCAGTTTCAGTCTTTCCACTTCTTGAGAGAGCTCCTTAATCTTATTGTTTTCTTGGTGTAATGCTGTTGTGGATTTCCCAGAGTCTTGATTTAATTTGTTTTTTGGGAAATCTTTCTCAATTGCTTCCAGTGATTGAAGCCTATTTTTCAACATATTAACTCTTGACAGGAGATCATTTCCTTTCTCTTCTTCCGCTTTCAATTTGTTTTTTAAATCATCTCTCTCCTTGGTTACGCTGTACATCTTTTCTTCTACATCGGTTTTGGACTTGAGCGCCCTTTTAGTTTCCTCAATTAACTTCTCAGTAACTGTTGTTACTTTATTTTGCTCCACTTGAAGCTGAGAAGAAGCAGCTTGTAATTTATCTTCAGTTTTCTTTAATTTTTCACTCATTGTTTTGCGTTCATCTACAAACATCACAGTTAATGTTTTCAGTTTAGTTAAATCCTCTTTTAGAGTGAATTCTGTCTTTTCTAGCCGACTTTCAATGGCTTCTAGCTCTTTAATCCTTACTTTTAAACTCTCCAGTTCTTGAGACAACTGTTTTGTGGTCATCCTTTCTTTTTCTAAATTGCATTTCAGAGAGTAGCATTCTTGTTTGCTTTTGTTGAAAGCGTCTTCTAACTTTTCCAGAGCCATAATTCTTTTACTGAGTTTTTCAACCTCTAGTTTAAAGTCTTTACTCTGTAACGTCTCCTTTTCAAGCCTCTTATTAAGATCTCTGCACTGCTCTTCCATTTTTATGAGCTCTTCATCTTTCCCTTCCATATCTAGCACACGTTTCCTGAGCTCTTCCACTTCAGCCATGATACCAGCGTTTCCATATTCTCCCTTACTGATTTTTTCTTTTATATCCTGCAGCTCCTCTTCTGCTTTTCGTAAAGACCTGTTTGTCTCTTCTAACTCATCAATCTGCCGGCTGAGTGCTGCCAGCTTTTGTTGAAGCTGGCGATTTTGACTGTCCTCATTGGTGAGCTTCGCCATAATTGTGTGTTGGTCCTGGTGAAACTTTGTGGTCTGTGTTTGCAGTTCCTTCTCTAGTCTGGTTGCCTTCTGCTCTTCCTCCTGAACTCTGGCTTCAGCAAGGGCTAGTTTGGTATGTGTTTCTTTTGCATTTGTGGTCAGCTCTTGGATTTTCTGTCTTTGAAGGGTGAGCTCTGCCGTCAGCCTTTGTTGTTCATCCACCACCATCAAAGCAAAAGACTTCAGCTTGGTCAGCTCCTCTTTCAGGGTGGTGACCCTTTTCTCCTTTTCTTGCTCCTTCTCCTCCTGAGACTTGATTTCTTGATCAATTAGCTTCTTTAATCTGAAAAATGTAAAGTGCATTTTGTGATTGATGCTTTAGTAACTCATCGACTGTAATTAAATATATATGTAATTTAGAAATTATGTAATTGTATGAACTGTGTCAGTTCATATACAATATGCAAAAGAGTTCCTGAATTTGATGACAGAGGAAAATCTTGATAAACAGTTATCTTGCTTTTTTACTTGACTACTATTGATCAGTAACAGCTGCATTTCACCAGGAGCCTTAGTAAAAGAGTAAAGGCAAGAATATTTAGTTTAAATTGCTTGGGTAACATATAATTATTAGGCAGTCTGGCCTGAAGACTATGAAAATAGGCACAAGCTTGAGATGATGCAGTTAGACCTGGCTGCAAGACTGACCCTAATCTTACCAACTAATTGATCTGGGCAGTTATTTAACATTTCTGAACCTCAATTTCCTCATATGAAAAATGGGGGCAATAATTATATTTACTTCAGGGGCTTTTTATGAAAATTAAATGAAGTGATTCATCTAAGATTCTCATTGTCCTGGCACATGGCAAGCATTTGGTATTAGTTCTTGCTGCTGTTCTTTTTTTATTAATAGGGTTATTATATTTATCAAATAGTTTGCTTGAACCAAAGTATGTGGTGCATTAATGTTTGATGTTCAACTCCTTCATTCTTAGTTAAGAAAAATTGTATTCCCATTGCTTAGAAGTTATGCACTTCACTGATAGACATCTGTGCCAATTAAAACTTGGTTTGCACTGGCACAACATTATTCTGAGAACCACTTCACATATACCTTATCCTCATAGTGGACAACAGTTAAGTGAGGAGAATTGAGAGGCATCTGTTTGGGTTTGGTGTTTTCATAACATTTGAGAAGAGCGTGGGGTTTGGTAGGAAAGTGCTTATTGATGAGAGTCTGATGCTAGACATGATGGAAGAGAAACTCTGTTATCAGGAACATAATAATTCCCTCTTAAATGACGACTACTGTGACATGCTGTTTTCTTCTTTTATGTTTTAAATTTGTCTGCATAACAGGAGGATATTTTACATGTAGTATAAACTGTCTCTTCCACCTCAGTAGTGAGGTCAAAGCTTTAAATTTGTGGCACTCTCAGTTACATTGTGAATAGGCTGATTACAGAGGATGTAATTACAGCTTTGCAGTTAAACAGAAGCTAAAATAGAATGGAATCCCTGAGGAATTGAACTAAAGGACTTGTCATGGATGAAGTTATGAATGTTTACATTCTGATAGGTATAGAGAATTCATAATACTTTAATGTATCTTTTCTCTTAGGGATGAGTTAACTATCAAATGCATGTCTATCATCCTTATCATAGAACTTACTTTTTGAAAGTTGTGTAAGGATTTGAGAGAATTTATTTTATTTTATTTTATTTTAATTTATTTTTTGAAACGGAGTCTCACTATCACCAGGCTGGAGTGCAGTGGGGCGATCTCGGCTGCAACCTCTGACTGCCTGGTTCAAGCGATTCTCCTGTCTCAGCCTCCCTAGTAGCTGGGATTATAGGCATGTGCCACCGCGCCCAGCTAATTTTTGTATTTTTAGTAGAGACAGGGTTTCACCATGTTGACCAGGATGGTCTCAATCTCCTGATCTCGTGATCCGCCCGCCTTGGCCTCCCAAAGTGCTGGGATTACAGGTGTGAGCCACTGTGCCGGCTGAGAGAACACTTTAAAAGGAAACTAATTTAGGGTCATCTTCTTGGAAATTGAGTCCTTCTTTTTGAGATTCTAATCTGCTCTTTTCTGTAATTTTCTGTAATTACATTACACAGGAAGAACATGTTTAAAATAATCATATAAGAATTCTCCATCTTTTTTGTGGGAATCCACTTTTAGTTTTTTCTGTTTTGAGGACTTAACAGGAGGCTGGCCCAAGGGCTGTAGCTTGTAAAATTCAGAAGATGCTCGGCGGGATGCTGGGGTGTGGTTGATGATGATCTCATCCAAGGTCTTGGCAAAAGGCTTGCCCATGGTTTCTGGCCATGCCCCATCCCTATTTGAGACACGTGAGAGCCTGAAAAGATAAGCATGGAAGCTTCTTCTCGAATGGTCATGGGACTTCTCAACCCAGTGGCAGCGTCCACGGGTAAACTGCTTTGGTGGTGAAATAGTTAAAAACAACTTTGGCAAAGTGCTTCTTCCTCCTGCCTTAGCATTAGAATTCATTCGATTTAATGGTTTTGACAATGCCTTGAGCATAATTACAGTGAAATATTTTTCCCCTCTCTACACCACAGTTCTTACAGTTTTATTAGAGAGCAGTTTCACAAAAACTTTTAAGTATTTATTTTCAGTTTATTAAATTATAGCATGTGCTATTTCAGTTTCATGAGAAGGGGGTGTGTTTTCTTAGGATATGAGGGAGGGAAGACTGTTTCACAGTATAATTAAAAGAGTATTAAAAGGGAATGGTGATTAGTGAGTGCAGTGCAGTAACCTGCAAAAAAGGTTTAGAAGAAAATTCAGTTGCTTCCATTTTGTTCAGTGTTTTTGGAGCAGACATGATGCATATTTTTCAGCCTGGGGCATGATGCATATTTTTCAGCATGATGCAAACATAAGCATCTTTTTCATGGTTTTTATAATTTGGTGCCATCCCCATCTGTTCCCCAAGCTCTGTCTGATTATTTGAATGCATTTTCTGTAAGCATTTCCTTACTACTTGTTTTCCAGTAACCTGCTGTTTCCTTGGGCCACTCTCATGAGCGCACCATAAGACAGTCAGCTGTCTAGTCTGGTAAAGCCTATCGGGGAGGTAAACAGGAATTTATTTGCAGAAAAAACTGTACCCATAGCCATCAACCTGGGAGCGCAGGACAAGGATCCAGTGAGAACTGAGAGCAGGAGGCCCTGATGGAATTGTTTCAGACCCAGTTGGATGCGTGTAATGCTGTTACACGTTGTGTGGTCGTGTACATGTGTGTGAGAGAGGGAAAGAGAGCTGGTTATGCTACTGAGTTTGAAGGAACTAGCACTTCTGATAGTGATGAATGGGCCACCCTAAATCATTATTTCTTGCCTGATATTCAGGAGCATTTGAAGGTTGAAGTTTGAGGCTAGTTTTTGGTCTTGAAGAAAGTATAGGGTGAGGAGGGTGTGGAGTTGAGCCTCCTAAGCCGGCTTCTTACTTTGAGTAGGAATGGACTTTAGACAACACAGTCACTTAATTTTCTGTCTGCATTATTTTTCTTTGCATATTAACAGGATTTAGCATTGATACTTGCATTATATGCTAATGCAGGTTATCATGAACTCTAGGTTTGCTAGCCAAAGCAGATAAATGATTTTGATTGCTTTTAACCAGGGTTTTCATAATCTTCAAAGTAGCATAGATCTTGAGGTGCAGAACTCTGCAGATCTAAAATTCATTCCCTAAAAGCTGTGTAGTCAAATTATGACTCCTTTTTCCATTAATAGTTACAGTTTAGGTGCCTTTATGCAGGAATAACCTACGTTAGGGTTTCTCCATCTTCAGCGTTATTGATATTTGGGGCCAGATAATTTTTTCATTGTGGAGGTCTTCTTGTGCACTACAGGATGTTTAGCGGCATCCCTTTGTTGTGAATTAAGAATGTTTCCAGACATTGCCAGATGTCTCCTAGGGGGCAGTCACCTCCAATTGAGAACTACTGATCTGTGCATGTGTATGTTTGTGGCATGTGTGTATGTCAGTCTGTCAGTAGAAGTTAGACTCCATCATTTTGCCTTACTCAGCTTTAATTAAACAGGTGCAACAGAGAGCTCCCACCTAAATTACACGTACACTTGGTGATTTGATCTTCCCTGCTAGTGGCCTATTCTTTACCAGTGCTTCTCACAGTGTAAAGTGCATTTGAATCACATAGGAATCTTGTTAAACTGCAGACTCCAATTCAGTAGGTCTGGGGTGGGCCTCACAATTTGCATTATAACAAACTCTCAGATGATGCCAAGTCTGCTGGCCCTCAGACTGACTGTGGGTAACAAGGCTTTACCATTTACATGTCAGATGTTTCCTGGAAATGGGATACTGTTTGAGTATTAACTCTGCCAATTGTTGTTTGTTATTGATTTATACTCAATCTGCAGTACCACAGGCTGTATTCCTGACCTACATGACCACCCATTTTTTGCAAAGAAGATATCAGGTGAGAGAATATGACTAAATTAACTAAAATCTGTTCCCCACATTTCTGGGGAACAAAATGACTCGAAATGCATAGCATAGTTGGTGGGTCAGTGGCTACATTTTCATGCAAAAAGAGCACTAAATGATTTTAGCTCCAATTTGTGTTTTTTCTCACAAGCACAAAGACTAAAATATAGGAGACTATATAATAGCTGCCATTCTTTACTTAGTGCCAGTGATGTGTTGCCAAGCACTGAGCTGAGTCTGTACATCTGTCGGTTCTAATTCTCATGATAAATTTACAGGGTTTGGGATTATCTCCATTTTACAGCTGTGAAAATTGAGGCTCAGAAAGGTCAAGAAGGAGCAAGGCTGTGCTACTGTGCTATTTCCCCACATTACATTGCAAAGAACACAAACCATTACATAGGGCTGGTCCACACACAAGGATTTTTATCAAGAACACTCTGAATGGAGAACTATCAGCTTAAAAAATCTTACTTATCATTGCGTTTGTATTTTTTAAAAAGTGTGTATCTCACAGAGCAGGGGTTTTTAAATGTTTGTTCTTGTATCTGCTAAAAGAATGTTGAAGAACTAAGTACTTCTTTTCACATTTTTTAACTAGCATCTAGATTTTTTCATTCAATGTTTAAATAGTTGTAAAAGGATATATTTTACCATTTGCCATCTAATCTGAAAGTCCTCATTAACAAATTGGACAGCCAAACCAGTCATTCAGGAAAAGTCTGACTTCATTTTTCAACCTAACGAAATGTGTAAATACACATCCCTCTGGTACCCATCTCATTTCTAAAAGATAAGGCATGAGGACTTGCCCTGCATTGTCCCCAGATGAAGAAACAAGGCACTGCTTCATTCATTGTTTGGTTCTGAACCTGTTGCTGCTGCTGCTCTTGCTGCTTTGCTCTGCTCTGCTCTTTTCTCATAGGACTCTCAGGATTAAAGCTTTCTATAGTCATCCCTTTGTCTGATGCCCCAGAGGGGTTTCCAACCCAGGAAGAGCCACTTGATAAAGAGTTTGCTAAGAAGTTTGTTTTGAAAATGTTGTTGGAAAAGGAGAACTCATAGAACACAAAGAGTATATGTATGAATGGTGGACACAGACGTTGATCCCTTAAATCTCTCCATGCCTGTACCCATAGGAAGTCTTTATGTACCCTCAGGGGTACATGTACCCCAGTTTAAAAGACTACTGTCTTGGAGTACTCATATTCATGTTCTAGTACTGACACCACAGCATTATAGGAACATTCATTGAATCCTCGCCAATAAAAACGGGTTTTGGAAGCTGGTTTTATGGACACAAAAGTGAGGTAATTAAATCCAAACTGGCTTAAAGCAGTATCTTATTACAGCTTTTCGTTAGAGTTTTTATTATGGCTCAGAATTGTTATAACTTACTGTGGTTTATCACTATTATTATGTGCAATACCAGTTCCTTGTTTTTTCAGAAACATCACATCTGTCATCTTCAGTATTCTTTGGTACTAACCATAATTCTGGTTCTTCGTTACAAATGATACACTCAGAGGGTTTTTTCAGTTTTTATTTGCAGACACATATGTCAGCACAGATGTGCACCTACATTTTATCTCCTCTGTGAGACACTGACTGTCAGTAATAATGCAGCATATAATACACATATGAAACACATCGTATGTCTAAATGCTATAACACCAGTCATACCCATAATAATTTATATTATAATTCTTACCGTTTTTGATTTTGTTATTTTTGTACATTACAGTCAACCCTACTAAAATACAGACTTCTTGAGAACAGGATGAGTATCAGTGATTCATTTGTGTGTCCTACAGTGTCTACCACAAAGCCCTTACATGTAGAGGGAGCCACATGAATATCTTTTGAATAAATTAAAGAATGAACAAATACTCCCTTTTGTGAAAAATACTGTAGCACTGTCCTAAGTAGTTTTATTCATTTTTTAAGAAAATGCTCTAATATTTACCATGTACATGTTTTTAGGCATTTAAGAAAATGAGGTATGAGTGGGTTTCCCATCAGTGTTCTCCAAGAACATTATTTTCTCTATTTCATAGCTACAGAGCCTCTAGAAAGAATCAAGACTGTTGGAACAGGTCCTTTTCTCCTTTCTTCAGATCCCTGCATTAGAACTGTATGTGCTTGTTTGTTTGAGGAGAACAGGGTTAGGTGGTAAACTAACCCTGGCTAGGATGTCCACATCCTAGCCCATCAGTCTCCTTTGGCTGTATCAACTCTGCTAACAAAGGAGTGACTATTTTATGTCTTCCTCAGAGTCCAGAGATCTACTGGATGAATATGTTTGTTTATTACATAAGCAACATTATATCAACAGCAGTGACAGTGGAAAAGAAATATCTATAATCTGACCACCCTAAAACATCAATTATGTTTCTGTTTTTGCAGATCGTTTTGCAGTTTTTCAGATGCTTGGTCCATAGAAATAAACTTAGGGTGATCATCAAGCAATAAAACCAATTCCACAAGCCATTAATGGTACTGTATTGTTTCTATCAGTTCCAGAAATCAGCCTGTAAATAGAGAATAACTTCAGAGTCAGCTTAGCTTCTCATCTATCACTTTAAGGAAACGAATTTTTCACTGTATTCACTATGTAAATCTTGAATTTAATGTTTTTGATGTTATGAATATGGCAAGACTTTTGTTCATTTAATTTACAAACAACAAAGACTATCATTAATACTAAGGCTATCCTGAGATGAACAGGGGATACAAGATCCTGTTTTCAAAGTGTTTATAGGCTATTAGGAAAAAAATGAGGAGACAGTTCCAGCACAATTCAGTAAAGGCTTCAGAGCAGTAGTTCTCAACCTTTTAGGTCTCATGACCTCTTTACACTCAAAAAATTTTGAGGACCCTAAAGAGCTTTTGAGTGTATGGGCTTTATCTATCTCTTTACTGTATTAGAAATTTGAACTAAGATTTTAAAAATACTCATTCGTGCTCACGCCTGTAGTCCCAGCACTTTGGGAGGCTGAGGAAGGTGGATCACAAGGTCAGGAGATCAAGACCATCCTGGCTACTAACATGGTAAAATCCCGTCTCTACTAAAAATACAAAAAATTAGCCAGGCATGGTGGCACGCGCCTGTAGTCCTAGCTACTTGGAGGGCTGAGGCATGAGAATCGCTTGAACCCAGGAGGCAGAGGTTGCAGTGAGCTGAGATCATACCACTGCACTCCAGCCTGGGCGACAGAGCGAGACTCTGTCTCAAAAATAAAATTAAAAAAAAAAATCATTTGTTAAAAATAATAAATCCATCATCTGTTAATTTAAATAACATATTTTTATGAAAAAATACTTGTACAAACAAAATTATTTAGTGAGAAGAGTTGCATTGTTTTACATTTTTTGCAACTAATGTCTGGCTCAGATCTGTTTCACACATTCCATTAGCTGTCAGAGAAATATCATCATACATCATGGAGCCTCTGGAAAACTCCATATACACTTCTGAGAGAATGAGACAGAAAAAGGTTGTGTTATTGTGAAGATATCTTTTTCACTCTCATAGGGGGCCACGCTTTAAGAACCATTACTCCAGAGGACAGACAGTTGAAACATAAGTGGCAAATTTGTCTTTCTCTGGAAAAGCATCTAGTTTGGGCTGTCACCATGTGCTTCTTCAGGCTGGTCAGCCTTTTGCTTCATCCTGATGAAGCCCCCAAATTCACTGGCTTAGTCACTGCTTTGATGTTTCCATCATTAATAAAGCCAGTCATTTGCTAACCATCAAACATAGATGGGAGATTCTCTGCCTTCAAATTTTCTGTCTCCCAGTCCATAGAAAAGTCCTAAATGACAAAACCGTTTTCGTAAGACATTGTGTTTTGTTTGAAACCCCAATTTGAAATAAGGGTATGGAAACCACTAAGTTGCCTGGTTTTTATAAATGGTTCCATCCATAGTGCTATGCAGGTCAGCTGACATTTAATTCATTTCAGACCTTGATGAGACAAATACAGTGACAGCTACTATGTTCTAGGCACCGTACTTGTTGTCAGTTCTTTTTTCCCCCAAACTTGCCTGTATTCTTGCACAGATCAACCTGATCATAACTTACAGTATTCTCCCAGTAACAACCAAAGCTGGTTTGGTCTTAAGATGTTTGAAACAGTGTAACAGTCACCCTAGTCCTAAGTATGTAACTTCATTTTGATGGGCTTAAATTCCTGTATTTGTTCTCATTATTCCAGAGCTAGTTGAATACATTACTTTTTCTTCCTGATTTATATGTTGATTACTAAACAGAAAACTGCATATATCACACTCCTTTATTTATTTTTATATCTGCTCTCACAGCTAGACTTTGATAGCCTGGTTATGATTATATCCCATTTTATCGTTTAGCAATTCTTGTCTAATACATAATTTTAATTGTGTTGCATTGATAGCAGCTGTGTTCATGGTCAAATAACCATGGATTTCTAGCAGTTTGTAGAGTAATTACATGGAATTTATTGGAAAGCTTCTTTATTTGAGATAGATTTTGGTAATTAGGCCTATAATTTATGTTTCCTTGCTTTCCTCCCTGCTTTTTCAATGGGACTTTTCACTGTTTAGTCTAAGTTTTAGGAGCACTCATAAAAATAGCTATGACCGGTCTTTTTTATTCTGTGTATGCTGCTTCCTTTTATTTCTCTCACAAGTCAAAGGTTTTCTAAAAATTACAGCTACAGCATACCATAGCCATAATGTAATGTACAATTCATTTGACTTGGTCAGCAAGATCAGTAGAACAGTAACACTTTTTTTGGCATCTGCTAGTTGAATGAGTGTACATCTGTGTCTGCTTTATGTCCTTGTTACTGAAGATCCTGTCATCATCATTGAGATCCTTTAGAGACACTATAAATGGGTCCAGACCCAGCAATTTGGGTTAATACTATTTTCCTTCATTGTGAAAGAAGAATTAGGGCATGAAGTTACAGAGGAAGCTTTAGCTTGGTGTCAGAGGAATATATGGTAAAAATGGGACACTGTTAGTCAGGACTCTTCATCACCTGAACTATTAATCTTACTAGGCTCCCCAGAGGTCAGGAGAAGTGAAATAAGATGCAAATAGTCAAATGACCCATTACTTATAAGGAGCTTGGGAGCTTTTAGCAGAGAAGCAGGATTCTAAAAAAAAGAGTTACTGAAATCCTCAAATTGAGCACAAGGACTGGAATTGGGGCAAGTCTCACTCTTTTAAGAGCAGAAAAAGGAGCAAAGTAACTGAGAAAAAGGGTCTCCGAAAGGTGAGGTTCCAGAACCAATAAAAGGCCAGCCTGAGAGTCCATAGGCACAGAGCTTGGGTAGTTAGGCAGCTAAAAGGAAAATATTTTCATCTTGAGAACAAAGGAGGTGCCCATGAATCTGGGCTAGAAAAGACACTGTCCATGCCCCTGTGAAAGGGCCAGGTAGAGACCTGAAAAGGTGCTCAGGCTAGGCCTGGAAGAAGAAATTGAACTGACAGGGGAGTGACAACAAGTACAGCACATGTAAATCTGTACCAGGGTAATTATCACCTAAATAATGTGTTTTGACTTCTGCAATACTGTATTGTTAGGGAGCTTTCTAGTAAGAGCCTTTGGACAATGGATGTTCATTTAATACCATGAATATTGTGCCTCTCCTATCACTCTTTTAATTTTTCTTATTAAAAATACCTACTCAAATGAATTTTTCTTTATGCCATTTACTCAGATGATATCTATCAAGAAGGAACTTTTAAAAAGTTAATTACTGTGAATACACTGCTGTGCTAAATAGAAAGCCCACTCATTTTTCTCACTTTTCTTTTTGTTCCCCCCATCCGCCCGCTCCCACCACCACTCTGAATTGGGGTTCTTGCGTATTTAGAAAAGCTTCCTTAAATCAAAGTTTCTTGTTTTCCATACTTTCCATTTTGATTGCTAATACACCCCCGACCCTCCCAAAAAAAACTGCCTATCTTCCAACAGACTAAGACTTTAGGTCTTTGTCAGACTAACGGTTTCAGGTAGATGTCCCTTAATCCTCCAAAGCCTACCTGGGCCTTCTGCAGCCATGATGCCTTCCCCTGGCTGCCCTGTCCCTCTAGGGAGAAGTATTCAAAAAGCCACTCAGCATGTGATGCCTTGTATTATCACAGATGTGTGTATATTCCTGAAAGTGCCTCCTGGTTCATGGCATGCAGAGCTGCCTTTACATGTAACGTGGTGATGGTGCTCCTGGGCTTGTCCTTAGGTTCCTAACACTTTCATTATGTCTCATTGTCTCCATTCCTTCTTCCCTCTCTCTGCAGTTGATTTTGTACTCTGTGATCTGCATTCTTCTGTATCTCGTCTGTTTGCCCAAGGTAGCCTTCTTTAAGGCAGGACTGATGTCTTCCCTACTGCCTGTTCCCTATTACCCCAGCAAGAGATTGCAGTAAACAGTACAGGTGGCAGAGGGCAGGTGGAATGACTGACAGCATGTACACTCTCCAGCACCGAAGCACCAGTAGGAGTGAGACAGTAGAAAACTATGAGAGGCAGGGCAGGGCAGTACAGAGCAAGAAATTCAGACTCTGGAGTTCAGTTTTTGCAATTGAATCCTGGCTTTCCAACTTCTATCTAGTGTGACTTGAGCAAGCAATTTAACCTCCCTACAAGTCTCATTTTCTTCATCTGTAGAATGGGGATAATATTAGAGCCTCCCTCACAATAGGGTTGTTCTGAGGATTAATAAAAAACAATCCATACAAAAAGTCCTTATCATACTGCCTGGCACAATACATGTCAGTTCTCATTAGGAGTAGGATGGTGAGTACTAAAAGAGTAGGTTTTAGATGTTCTCACCACAAAAAAATGATAAGTATGTAAGGTAACAAATACGTTAATTAGCTTGATTTAGCCATTCCATGATGTCTAGATATATAAAAACATCATGTTGAAGGCCCTAAATATAGTTCTAATTTTCATTTAAAAAATCAAATAAAACTTTTTTAAAATAAAAGTGCTACTTGCTTGCCATATTGGAAAAAAAAGTAGGACAGTGAGACAACACAGATGAGCACATCGGTCACAATGTGCTGGCCTAAAGTAGGGGTCAGCTGGGGGGAAATAGCACAAATCACATTGGAATGAAAGATATGACTGCATAATGTTTATTGCGATCTATTTTAAGGCTTTTCGTGGATCTTTTCAGCTATGCACATGGTTAGTCATAATGATTGTCATTTTAAGTCAGGGTTTTTCAGCCTTAGCATTGTTGACATTTTGGTTAATTCTTTGTTGTGGGGGCTGTCCTGTGCACTGTAGGATGTTTAGCAGCATCCCTGGTCTCTACCTACCAAATGCCAGGAGTAACATAGTATCTCCAACTCAGTTGTGACAACTACTGAATGTCTCCAGATATTGTGAAGAAATTGAGTCTGGTTGAGAAGTCACTATTTCAGGGCATAATTTTTGGGTAGACTTAAGATTCTTTGTATTCATTGTCTCTGGCCTGTATAACTCTTAATTATCTGCTACTGAAATGTATTTGGGATCAGCCACTGTCTTCCATTTCTCTTTTGCTCATAGATCTACTCCACAGCTCTTCTCCCTTCCTGGAAGAGAACGATGCTGTGAATGTTCTATATCCAATGAAATGCCAGCATATCAAAATGGATGGTAATAGTTGACCTTCCCAAAGCCTCACTGATGCTCTGCTCATCTTACTCCTGCTCTTCATTTTTTGGATGTGAATATGTACTTTGTCTGCTGGATTTAGATACTCACAGACGTGGTCTACTTGGGCAGCAGTCCCTCAACCTTTTTGGCACCAGGGACCAGTTTTGTCAAACACAGTTTTTCCATGGACTTGGGGGAGGGTGGTGGTGGATGGTTTGGGGATGAAATTGTCCCACTTTAGATCATCAGGCATTAGATTCTCATACGGAGCATGCAACCTAGATTCCTCACCTGTGCAGTTAACAATAGGGTTCACACTCCTATGAGAACCTAATGCTGCTGCTGATCTGACAGGAGGCAAAGTTCAGGCAGTAATGCTGCCTCATCCCGCTGCTCACCTCCTGCTATGTGACCCAATAATAGGCCTCAGACTGGTATACTGGTCTTCGGCCCTAGGGCTGGGGACTCCTGTACTTGGGGACTCAAAGTAGGCTGGGTTGACTGGGTTAGTACACTGTATATACTATTCCTGAGCTTGGTTTCCATAGTCAAAAATGTCAGGAAGACTATGAAGGATATTTTATAATGCTTTTTTGAGCTCTTCAGAAGAAAATACAAAGCAACAGATTGAAAGATACCCTAGTTGTGTGAGAAATAGGTCATTTGGGGTTTTCATATTGTTGGATAATTAATTTTGCAGTTTATTTTGTGTACTTTTAACTCTTTAAATTTCAATTGTGGATTTTTAGATTAAATTAGTATTCCTAAATATTTGATACATATTTCAAAATGTGTGTATTAAAAGATATACTAGGAACAGTCTTCCTCTTACCACATCATTTATCTCCCCAACTGTAACCACTGATATTAGTTTCTCTTATGTACTTGTAGAGTTTCTTTATGAGTAAATAAGCAAATATAAATAAAGATTCTTATGCTCTCCCCTTTTTACACAAAAGTAGCTTACAAACACTGTTCCTCAGCATCTTGTTTTTTGCAGCCAAACATTTGTTGGAGATCTTTCCATTAGATCAGTGTTCTTAAGCAGGGGCAGGAAAAGGGAATAAAAATAAACGTGATTGCTAAATACATATTTACAACTTCATGCTAAAGAAATTAAACTTTGTAGGATCTATTTTTAATGGAATTAATATGTAGGAGGTATGGGAGACATATACTTTTGCTGTTTTGAAATTATTAAGATAGATTGTAACAGTAAGATTATTTTCTATCTTTATAATGTCTGTGTATAGCACCTGCATTTATTTTCTTAGTTGAAAAACTGAGGCCCAGGCAGATTAAATACCAAGCAAGGCCATCATTATGGTGGCCCCGGAACTGGAACTAGAGTGTAGACTCCAATTCCCAGTGTGAGACTTGGCTTATAAAGAGAAGGAAGTAAGCATATTGAAGGGCTACTCTGTGCCACTAGATCTCACTTAATACTTACAGCAACTTTATAAGGTAAGTATTACTATTCTCATTTTGCACATGGAGGAGAAACCAAACAACTAAAATTTATAGAGGTTAAATAATTTTCCAAACAGTACAGGTAACAGACCAGAATAAAAATTCACTGGCTGCAAAGTCTGTGTTCTTTCTACCTAACCACAAGGTTATATGCTAGAAACCCCAGACAAAACAATGTTGACCTCAGAAGAGTTTCCTCTTATCCCATACCATGTTTTTGGTGTTCATTTGTTCATTCCCGTGCTTTCTGCTCCACCCACTTGGCTCCCTGACCCCTTCTACTATTCTCCTCTTTGCTCACTCTGCTCCTCTGCCCACTCACCAGCTTCCTTGCTGTTCCTCAGACAGAACACAGCATGGTGTGCTTTTGTGCTCGCTGTCTCCCCAGGAGCACTGGACTCCCCCTCACCTCATTAGTACCATCTGGCATACTATATTTTATGTATTTATTGATTACTGACTGTCTCTCCTACTAGAATGTAAACTTCATGCAGGTAGCGGTGTGTGTATGTGTGCACACACGCATCTTATTCAATGATTAGTGAATCATTGGTCTGTTTTATTCAATACTATATTTCTGGTAGGGAGCAGTACCTGGTACTTAATTGGGGTTCAATAAATATTTGAAAAAATACTTCTTCTATTTTTGAAATAGGTACCATATTTGAAAGTATGGGTATAACTAAGCAATAGACATATAGTAGGCCCTCCTCTCTATAGTCTACGAATAACAGCTGGTTGAACAATTTTTATATGCCATATACCATGTTAGTCCTGGAAACAGTCATAGGAGGCAGGTATTACTGTCTTCTTATTTTACAAATAAGAACTGAGGCTCAAAAAAGTTAATTTGCCACAGGTCCTGGTAGTAATTGGCACAGCCAGAATGCCAGTGTAGATTTTACTCCAAATCCTGTTTCTCACCCCATTACATGTACATTCACACTTCCTATCTCATACATTATATCTCATGAGCCATCCTCTCCAGTGAAATTTGTGTGTTGTAATATTCTGCCTGTCAAAGATCCCAAATCACCACCACTAGCAATCCAGTATTGTGTCACAGTATTTCCTGTAGGTTTATGGCTACTTTGAGCCTTGATCTTGAGACATTAGCAAATATTCTTTTAGTCATTATAATAATATAGCAAGTTTCGTCATTTGGCATAAATTCATAATTATTTTTGGATGGTTTAAAAAATTGTGACTTTGCCAGTAATAACATCTCATGTTCCCCAGAGGAGGTGGGTTTGTCATAAATACTATTTCTATAGAACATTTCAAGGAACCTAAAGTTCTTGGAAAATATTTTTAACAGGCAGCCATTTCTCAGACAGACTTCAAGGGCATAATACTGTATATATATATCTCCTTAGAAATATGTGTGTATGTATTTTATTAAGAATATATTTTTTTATTGCTCACAATCCATTTATATTTCAATGATCCTTTTGTATTTTAGCAGATTAAAGAATCCAGGAATGATTCTTTAGAAAATCATTCCAATGTAGCTGTTAAATTTTGTTTTTAACCTCCATTAGTCCCTTTTTTCTCTTCCCAGGTCACAGGTTATTTTCATTTAGATATTGCATATGGGTATTTTGGAGGATTTAGTATGATTCCTTCTCTTAATCCTTACTCTTCAGTGGGCTGCTTTTCTTTCCTTTATTCTCTCCTTTTTAAAAAGTAGATTACAAAACATGTATCCTTTTCGAGAACTTATGCTGAACAAAAAGTTAAAACTTTTTTTAAGCTTCTGTTTTGTTGTTGTTGTTTTTTTAAAAAGGGCTTTCCTTTTTTACGTGGCTTTCTTACCTTAATTGTTGTTGAGTTCACCATATTTAATAAAAAGCCAAAAGAGGGACCAGTCATGTGCCAGAATGGATAAGTTCACTGGTTTTCACCTCCTTGTACTCTGGCTGCCTACACAGAGGCAGTGGCTAAAGTGGTATGCTTGGGAAACCAAACGTTTCCTAACTTGTTAGTGGGAAATTCAAACTTCAGAAATTTAGAAACCACAACAACAGATGCCTATGTTTTACTGTGACTACTGAAGTCACAGTTTGCCATAGAAACAGGATAGATAGCAGTCTGAAGAGTATAAAATGTGAAACATTTTGATCCTTAGAGGACTTTTTTGGGTCCTCCAGTTTTGCTGTCATAAGTCAGTAAACAAGGAACAAGGAAAATAGGGAAATTTAACACATTTAAGAGTACTTAGAGGTTCAGGCAGTTAGAGGATGAGGGTTAATGTGTGGCTTGGCTTCCTGCTGAGCAAACAATTAGATCATGAGCCACAGTGAGCATCCTACTTCTACCTTTACTCACTCTTCCTAGTTCCTGCGGATGATTGGTTTAAATCTCGTCCATGATATTTTTAAAGCTGGAGTTTGGGCCCTATGCGATCTCTAATTACAGGCAGGTGGAAAAGTTTTTATTCTGTAATCTGCTGGAACATGAATGACCATTTTTCTTGTGGTCTCTGTTTTGCTTGTCCTCTTGCATGCTTTGTACAAATTAAAATTATTTTGGTTATCTGAGCCTTGTTTAATTTTCCCTTGACTGTAAGTCCAGAGCATTTGGGTTATGTTTTCCTTTTCAGCAAGTTCTGAATACTGAGAAGACAGAATGCATAAACAGTCTGATCGTACTTCCTTTCCTGTAAGTTGGGTTCTTTTAAGATGAACATGTTTTAGAGGATATTAAGCTTGCATAGCAAGGAGTAATTCCATCAAAATAATGACAGTGGTCAACAGCATATCTGCTAGAGGTGAGAGCAATGACTTTATACCCCACTTCTCTTGGCCCTGGGTCTGCTGCTTATGCTGTCCCTAAGCAGGAGTTTCCTACATTTAGTTTATGTGAGAAATGTTGTTTGTGGCAGTTAAAGAAATGGCTATAGTATACCTCATGTGTGTGCTATTTGAATACCATCCATGATTGCCCTGACCATATCTTACCTTGTGATTTGAATTTTAAGAGAAGGCAAACTATCTCAGATTTGAGTAGCTGGAAAAAAAAAAGGGTTTTTGAAAAAATCTCTGGCTTCACTATTCATCACTTTTTAAAGTTTACTAATTCACAGCTACAAACAAAGAAAGCAGAACCTCAGGTGTTAAACATTTGTAAAGCCACATATCTGATGGACAGGAAATCTTGGACCAAAATCTGCTAGTGACTTAACTATCTGACCGTGCCTCATCTGCTTGTCACCTTAGCTGCAACATGGGGAGAGCAGTGCAATTTTGACTCTAAGGTCTACAAAGCCTTTGGCAATCTTCAAATCTCAGTTCCACAAAATAAATACTCCCAACAACCTTTAAAGTCCTTTCCTCCCTTCTTTCCTATATAACACCGTATACAGATTCACATGTCAAGAGATTTTATGGCTCATCAAGTCTCAATGGTTCAAAAGAATGGAAAACTGTAATTGGAATTCCATGGGATTCAAGTTTATTTGCATCGGTTGTAGTTCACAAGTTGTAAGTATGCTGTAAAAGCAAATAAGTACTTAAAATGTTATACTAAACTAAAAGGACAATTAAACTGAAAAATTAACACCTGGACAAAAAGTATTTACATTGTTAATTTCAAAAGGGACTCTACTGTTTTTGGCTAGGATCTGATATAAGCCATTTAGCCCAAATTGTAAGATTTGTCTTACAGATTTGTTTTTTGTGGGTGCATGGTAAAACAGGGAGATTCCAAACTAGCTTTTAAGCCTTTTGTAGTCACCAGCTCTCTTTGGTCCTTTACCTGTTCAGGAAGTTGTTTCTTACTTCAGATGAGTAAGACATTTTTAGGAAAGTTCTTGTGGGTTTCTGATAGGGGGGACTGCCTTGTAAGCAGGGAAATCAAGGTAAAGGGTAACCTCTCTGTAAAGAGTGGCTAAGGTTAGGCACTCTAGAGACAGATCTTCAACAAGCTTAATCCTTTACTCCACTTCACAGCTGGGTGTCTGAGAACAGGAATTCTTCATGACTGCATCCTACAAAGCACCTCCTCTTTGGCCTGAGACAGTCCCTATATGTCAGTCTGGCAGCACCAGATGATGAAGGAGCATCATCCCTAAGGATAGACTGGCATAACTAGAAGAGTAACAGTATCTGCTATGGGTCTGGCACTGTACCAACTGCTTCATCACATTTAAGCTTCAGGTTAAATTGATGTTACCTTAAGCTGCCTTCCTTTCTGTGTAAGTCCAGGTTGTTCTGAAGGCTAAATAATGGGCTGGGTATTCTGATCTTGGCACAAACCTTATTTCTCTTTTAGCCTCAGGTTGTCCTTTCATAGTAGACTTCTGAAGAATAAGTCTGCCATCTTTTTTGGAATGCTGCATTCAGTCATCTCCATTTACATTTCAGTTCCCATCTTTTCCATGAGTGTTTCTGAACTTGTCTAACCCTGGCTGATTTTCCTTTTCTAAGTCCCCACAGCCCTTACAGCTTTATTACCTAAATAGTCTATATTATTTTGTACTGCCTTCTAATTTGTTTTAGTACATTACTTTTGCCGTTAAGCCAACTGTAAACTCCTTAAAGGAATGATATCTCTGTATCCCTCATATGGGTTTGAACTCTGTACATACTTAACCAAATGACTGAGAGGTAAAAAGAACCACTTCCTAGGGGAGTAGAACCATCCCTTAGGCTGAGTGGTACCTAAAGTTCTCAGAATTACTTGTTATTAGAATGGAAGATGGACAAGTAGAGTTTTGTTCCTCTTGTTCTTGTCACTTCTGGAAGGAGAACCATTTGGTGAAGTGAAGAATTCACTTGGAGACAAATTTAATTAAAGTCCAGATGGGGGAAATTGGCCAGAGAATCTTAACTCTGCCTGTGATTCTTTGCATCTGTGTTCAGCCTAATGAATTTTATTGAACTGTAAAAATAATCTTATGGGGAGAATTGGGGGGAGCCCCAAATTACTTGACAAAGTTACTGTCACTTTTATTTGAAAGCCTCAAGAATAATATGCAACTTCAAACATAATGTATTTATTTTAATAACATGAGTGTTTGAAAAGTAGATAATCTTCCTTTTAGCAGGAGTGGATTCATTTTCACAAAATTCCACAGAGTAATTCACTTCTTCTGCCATGCCCAATTAACAGACTAACAAGTTAAGACTAAGAGACTTCCACAGTATCTCACTGCATGGGTGTTTGTCTTCAGCAAGAAACCAGCAACTTTCTCATGTTCTCCCTAGGCTCCTACACCAAGCAACTCCTTCCTTTTCTTCAAATTTAACAGGCAGACACTTAAGTCTTGCCAGCCCAAATGTGATGTTTTACATTCCACTTATGATCTCTGCTCAGAGATTTGTTTTTGTTTTGATTCACATAAAAATGAATTTTAAAAGGAAAGAGAAAAACTTATTTCACCTTTAAACTTTTGTTCCAGGACTGGTGGGCCATGAGACACAATAAATCTGGCAGATTTGCTTCTGTCAGGGGAGCCCATCTTAGAGGACTGACCTTATCTTTGAGGCTGCTCTAGATACAGTGATTTGGAGCTCTCACAAGCCCAAGTGCTACAGCCATGTTCATCTTTTCTCCATTTACATGTGGACTCTTTTCCTCAAATTACTCTCATTTTCTTCAGCTTTGTCTCTGTAGTGATATAATCAGTAGCTTGTATTTTTATATTGTCTCTTCTCTACTTGATCAGAGTTCCCATGGGGGTTATTGCTCATTATTCAATCTTTATTGGGAACTGAGAAATACTTGGGGTGGATGACATTGTTCCCTTTTTTGTAGTTTGTAGAAACCAAGGGAACAGGAGTCTCACCCATTAAATGGATGGCAGAGCTAAGAAGAGTAGAACTCTGATTTATCGACCCATTATTCTTACTCTTTTAGTCTCACCATTGAGACACCAACATTCATCCATGTCAGTTCAGTGTCACTATTCAGCAAGGTTGGCCATTGACTATATTCTGTTGAAGTTTTTATAAGCACTCTCCCACACTGTTTATCTTTACTTAGTTTTTATGTGTAGCTGATCTCTCTTACCCGCATTGCATTACCAGTCCGTTAAAAAAGAGCAGGGATGGGACCATAATTGAAGTTGTTGTCCAAGAGCTGCTAGTGATCTTAGTCCTTGTCATTAATGTGGTACCAGTCCATGCTAGTAGCTATAGCTGGGTTAGTGACACGGTATGGTGTGTGGTGAACTTAGTTGCTGGGCCTGTTGTCATGCCTTGTGCTTAGCTCAGTAAATGTTTGCTACTGCTGAGGAGAATTACAAGCCCTGGGCTAGCTTCACAGGTTGACACTGGAGTAATCTAACTTTGAAATTAAAGAAAAATCACTCTTCTGTAAAATCTGGGAGATACACTGGGTTACCCACAGAAACTTTGGAATTAGGTACATGCTTGGAAAAGGCAGTCTGCTGCATGGCAAAGATAAGCCATTTGTGCCCCATAAATGCATCTTCACCTGAAGCACAGAGATTAGAGAAATTCAGAAGAGTCCACCCTTCATTAACCACTGCACTGTGTTCTTCCATATTTTGCTTGAAGGCCATTCCATGCCCCAGGGTGACTCACCTGGTACTCCTTCACCATGTATACAAAGTCTTATCTTATTGGGGAGGGAGTTAAACTGAGGTAGATGAAGGTGGGCAGAAAAGCATCTGACTTAGTCTACCTATATAACACATACTGCCGTACAAAGCAGATTTCACTGCTTTGACTTAATCTGAGCCTAACTTGGTTTCTGGTTTTTCTGACTTAACCTGAGCCTAACTGATTTCTGTAAGTCACTTCCATATGGTTGCTTTAAGTAGTGGCTGAGATTTGTTTTCGGCTCCTAAACAAAATCTAGAAGAAGGGGCCCTCCACAGCCCATTGTTTGCAGAAACACTTTTTTTTTTTTTTTTTTTGGTATCAAATAAGCAGCTTCTAGGTTGTAATATGTTCGTATATTTATCCAACACCTTTTTTGTCCCAGCAACACACCTACTAATTGTACCTGGGTACCTTCCTAGGCACTGGAGGTAAAGCTGGTTGTAAAACTGACCCTGAATGAGTTTATAGTCCAAGAGACAGAAAATAAGCAAATAAATCATTAATGAGTAATTTAATGTCACATCACAGTGCACAGTTTGAAGGAAAATAAAGCAGGGTAGGTATCACCAGGAGCTTATAGCCTTTATAGGTGACTTCCTCTGCAGTTTTTGGGGAGGTTGTTTTGAAGGCACTGAGTCACTTTGAATTTTGAAAGGGATCCTGCTAACTGGGGACATCTGAGGAATGCAAAATGCTTAGCTGTAAGATAGTAATAGAAGGTGATTTGTCAAGTTAGTGGTTCAGACCTAAATGTCTTTGACCACAGAGTACATAGTCTTTCCAAGGCACCTCTCACCTTCCAAGTAGAGAGTGGGATTTGCCAGCCGGAGGACCTTTAAATACACTTATTTTTTGTTTTCTCTTTCCTCCCTTTATCACCTCCCTTCTGTTATAGCCTGATTAAATTGTATTGATTTTCACAATGCTTCCTTATCCTTTGCTTTTTTATTGCTTATACTTAAGAACTTTGAACCTTTCTACTTTCTTTTTTTAATGGATTTTATATCTAAATTAACACCTACAGTACGGAGGCTTTTTCTGGGGCTTCTGTTCTCCTCTCTTCCTAGCATTAATTAAGGAAAAACTACTGGTGAGCTGTAGCCCAAGAATGCAGGGAGCCCTGGCCCTACTTCTGCATAGCTGTGTCTCTGGGGCAAGTCACACTGTGGACATCAGTTTCTTCTGTAAAGGGAGGCATTTGGATCAGATGACCTCCATTGCCCCTTCCAGCTGTAAAATTCTGTGTATATTCTGTGCCAGGACTCTCTGTGTGTGTGTGTGACTCTGGGGCCTGGGGTATCCCATTTTCCATATAGTAAAGTACCTTATCAAGGTACTTCTCAAATTCATAGTTGAATGTTTGCTGTTTTGATGTAATATATGCTCTCTTTTGCTGATAATAACTCCTTTAGGCTAGAATAAGTAGTTATCATAAACAGACACAAGGAGTTGAGGTATGTCTGCATCCTGTTTGTCCCAATCATACACTTTCCTATCTACTCTACTTGCCTCCCTACTGCTCCCCCGCCTGCCCCCACAAACACATCATTCCCTAAGCTTGTTAAAAAAAAAAAAAATCTATACTTAACAATTAATCACATTTTGGAGCCAGTAGAGCATAGAAATGTGAGGATGGTCAGACTGGAAAAAGAATACTGCTAATGTGTTCTCGTTCTTGGGCTCAGACTTAAAACTGCTGCTGTCCTATCTTAATCTGCTAAAGCATCTCGAGAACAAGCATGAAGAGGGAGTGTTTCTCTCATATCTGAAAAAGAAACAAGGGACTTTCCTTGGCGAGCCTTCCCATCGTTGTTTGCCCAGCTTTCCCAGGCAGAGACGATGTTAATGCAGATGAAGGTCAAGGAGAATCTCACTCTTTTTTTTTTTTAAAAAAAGAGGGATGTGCAAGGGCTTATAAGTGTTGGTGATAATCTGCTAGGAATTAGTGCACCTAACAAGGTGATTCAAAACATGAATGTTCCACCTCATTTTAAGTAGAAAATGATCAGCCAGCCAGAGGAGGTTCTAAAAGTCATTGCAGCACACTTTAAGCATACGTGACTTGATCGGTGGCTAGAAAATGCTGTGGTGATGACAGCAGCAACCACAGAAATACTGCTTTGAAGGTTTGTGATGCTGGCTGCATATGCGGTGTCTCTCCATCTTTAAATCCTTATTTAAATATAATTTACAGAAACTAAACAATCAGTTTAAATTGAAGCTGAATTCATAGTCAAATACAAATTAAATGGACCCTAAAAATCATGTAAAATTAATATGTGCAACAGATAAGGTAGGGTGTATTAGATTTTTTCAAAGATGACAGGCTCTGTGAACAACAGATGGGGCCATTTCAGTTCCTGAAGCAGGTTGAGACCAATATTGCTTTACATCCACAATATCCAGTCTTTTATAAACAGTTCTCTTCTTGCCCCCCTTCCTTTTTCCTTTAAATAGGAGAGGCTGTATTTTTTTTTTTTTTTTCTATTCACCTTGTAAAATGTTCACTTTGCCCTGAAGCACTAGACATGGACAGAACATGACCTAGGAAGAATTATTGGAATCTTATTCTTCCTCCTACATTTTCACTTTTTTTCTTAAATCTCAAAATGCATTTATTACCAAAGGCACTTTTTTGGAGGGGAAGGTACAGCAGAGAACCCTTAAACAAAATTTACAGCCTTTTGAGAAGGCAAATTAATGGGAACTGCAAGAGAACTGGAAAGTTAAGTCAAGGCTTGATTTGTGTTTTCATACTGGCTGTTACTATAGTCTCCATCACAGCATTAGGAAAGTAGCACAAAAATACCGGGGCTTAACAGTTAAGGTTAAACACCACAAAAGGGCAAATGAACTTACTAAGCGTAAAATTATTATGTGCTTTATTTGGAAGTGTAGAAATTCACATTCATTCTATCAAAAACATTTTTCCATCATACAGATTGTCCCAAGGACTAAGAAATGCTCACCCAAAGAGCCCACTGTGAGATAATGTATCCATGATAAATCATACTTAGCTTTCAGTTTTAAAAGAGGTCTTAATATGCGATTGTTCTTTGAACCATGCTTTAATAAATGGGAAAAAGTGTGAAATATTAAAAAGTGTTATTTTAAAATTTTTAAAAATGGATGCTTGCCTGCTTTAAAAAAATAAAAGGCAGACACTGGAAACACAGCTGTTAAGAGTTTTGATGGAAGTTACGATTTTCAACAGTTGAGTTATAGTTTATGGTACAGATGGTACCCTGGGTATAGCTGGAACAATAATTGATGGTTTCTGTTTGTCTTTTCCTCTGTTAGATTCAGAAGAGCAGAATATCTTTTTTCCAACGCAGGAATTTTTCAGTTTCCAATTACTGCTTATATCAAATAAACAACTCTTCCATTGCATATTCTGTACTCCTCCACGGTGACATGGGTGTTGGCCCCGCGCTTCTCATTATGGTAGGCTTCCCTCGGTTAGAAATAATAGTTTGTGGAAAATCCTACTTCTCAGTACTAACCTGCAGTTTATGTAGCCTATCCTCAGGCCAAATAACATACAATTTTTCTTTTAAAATGTGAAAACCAAAGTCTTGCATTGCTCCACACAAAATTAGCAAAAACAAAAAAACTCCTATGAGGCAAAAATGATAGGCACCAATGTCATATACTTTTAAAAACCCTCCAATAGAAATTATTAGAAATATACAGATATAACCCACATTTTGAGTATTTTTTTTAATGCTGTGTTTCAGTGATAAATCTGGGATCTGACATTTTCTTCTCACTGACAATTAAATATTAAAAACACGAATTTGTGACACACACATACACCTCAGTGGTTATAGTGTGCTGCTCCTCTGTTAAACTTTTACTGTATCTCTAGTTATATGGTCATTTTAGTGCCAACTAAAATGCCAGCATTTTTATATCTTGAAGTAAATATAAATGGCAGCCTGTGAATTCTGAGTTTGAATTGTATATACTTATAAAACATAGAGACTGTTTTAAAAGGGACAATTCTGTCACACAGTTGTTAACGTTTTATTTTACAATATATGTTTAGACTAGATAAGGTTTGAATGATGAATCAGTTTTTCATCTCCTATTCCAGTGTTCTAAAGTTGACATAACCTTTTATTTTTAATTCCTCCGTTCGTTGACTTTTAGTTGGAAAAAATGAAGTGAAATATTATGAAGATTTTTCTGCCAAGTGTTCAGTTATCATACTGTAAGAGTTCACTAGTAGCAATAGCCTCTTCAGGATTTAGATGTAACTAATTATGGTTTAAAATGCTACTGATTAATACAGTTATTCTATAAGTTTTACCTTTTAAATTGGCATTTTTTACATAATATACTACTATATACTACTATCCAAAATATTACTCTAGAAATGATAACTGTGAGGTTTGTCATTTTTCCAGTATCTGCACTTGAAGCAGAAAGTTGGAACTCAAAACTATGATAGTTACTTCCTTGTACAAATTGACATATGCTTTTAAGACAAAATAGCATTTATACGATTTTTTGAAGTTTAAAAAGATTTTACTTTTTAAGTTAGGTTCGTCTTAATTCCAAGATGTATTCCTAACCGTGTTTTTCTAGTCACTTATATTAACATTTACAAAAAGAGGGGAAAACCTGGCACTAACAAATTTTCGCATTCTGCTCATGTAAGACAAGCGACTTTGAGTCCGGGGGAGAGAGAGGATCAAGAGATAGGGTTGCTGCCATACAATATAAGTCTCCCCCACCCTTTCCCCAAAGATTTCTCAATATAGGCAGAATTCAATGTGTAGCTCACTTGGAAAGCGTATGTAATACAGTCAGCTCCCACCTCTCAACATTTAAAATTAAATCTCTAATCTGTTTTCTCCGCCGGAGAAAACTTTTACTTTCAAGTTTTGTGTGAGTTGGAAATGGTTTTGAACCTCGAATTCATTGGATGCGCTTTGTGAAACCTGTCTGCAGTTTGTGATGCTGAGGCAGCTTTAACAGCCACCCACAGACTTGCTACCTGGCTCTCTGACAGCAGTGCCCCTTGGTAGAGCGGAGTTGTTCTCCCGGGCTTACCTGAGCTCCCTGCGCCGGGGCGGGCGGGGGCCTGGCCGGGCCGCTGTGGTGCCGCGCTGCGAGCCGGCTGTGCGCGCTCCAGGAGTCGCCCGAACAATGCGAGCGGGGCGCAGAGCGCGCCCGGCCTATGGGCCTTACGTCACTGCTCCGCCTTATAAGGCGCTCCGCGTGTGCGGTGCGGTCGGCGGGGGCGCCGGTGACCGCGAGACCCGCCGCCGCCGCAGCGCAGCAACGCGCCCCGACTCCTGCGGACGTTCCGGTCGTGTGAATGGACCGTGGTTCCCGGCTCCCACCGGAGGGAATGAGCGGTGGGCCGGGACGCCGGCGCCCGCCTGTAGTGCTAACCAAGTCGTTGGGAGGCAGGGTCGATCTGCTTGTAACTTTTCTCCCTCTGGATCCCTAAAGCTGTTACTGCTCCAGGGACTTCAATACACATCCTGTTATTCTTATGTAAACTTTTGTAAATTCATTATACTTTTTTTTGGTTGCTGGGGGTAGGCGGGAGAGGGAAAGGAGAAGTGTGGGGTTTTGTGGAGACATCTCTGGGGGTAATTTAGACTTCAAACCGTCTCTTTCCTCTTTGTAATGAGTAGGGGTCCTCAGAGGATACTGTTTTATTTCCTGATGATCTAACTACCAAACAATTCTTCAAGTGATGATGGGAAGGCCAGATGAAATCTTATTTTTTTTTTCAGTGTTTTTCCTGAAAGAACCTCCTCTTTCCCCATTTCTGCATGCCTGTGTTTTAACGAAAGCAGTTAAAACTAATCATTTTTTGGCAGGGAAAAAAATTTAAAGAAATTAAATGTTTTGTGCTGTACTTTCAACACAATGTATAAAATTATAACTTTAGAGCTAGTTTTAATGTTTGTTCTCTTCTACGGGCAAACAAAATAAAGACAAAAATAACCATGTGAAGAAAAAAGAAATTAGCCAAATATGATTGAATTAAGCATATTATCCTCTAGTCTGGGGTAGATTCACTTGTACAAATCCTATTTCTTGTGAATGAGAATTCACCTCTGAATTACAAGAGAAGTCAT